>NW_017300164.1:29831-32301 GCF_001594075.2 Trachymyrmex cornetzi
CCCTCACGTCACCGACCAATCAGAGCGCATCATTTTCCATGACAGACCCGTCTAGGCCACGCCCACCTGGCGCCGGAGGTCGAGTGGAGGGTGTTTGTTTTGACGGCCCATAGCTGCCCACTTACTACTTGTTTAATACTTATAAATGTATAATATAATATGTATAATATGCATATATTATGTGTAATATGTGTAATATGTATAAGACGTATACTATGTGTACTATGTATTATATAATATGTGTAATATGTAGATATAATATGTATAATATGTGTAATACATATTTATAATGAAGAGTATACAATATTTTTCAATATATTTTTAAATACTTTTATAAAAAATTTATATACAGGGTGAGTCATTTTAATCTATGGACCCGAATATCTTCCAAATTACGGTATCTACAAAAAAATGGTTTAGATAAAAGTTGACCAGGGCAGAGGGGGTCATTTAATTGTACCATTGGTTTTGACCTTGAGGTCAATTTTGAAGGTTATTTCAAGGTCACGATGGTTTTTTTAAACGGGACACCCTATTTTTGACTGCGGATTTCGAAAGAGCGGAAAATTTTACATCAAACTTGTCTTATGAAAAAATTGTTTTTGCGATCTTGGAAAGGTCAAAAATAAAGGTCAAATGCCTGAAAAACGATCTGGTGTATTTTTTCTGAAATGACGTGGTTTTCTGGGTAACACAAATGTGCATAATGCTTGAAAAAAGTCAATGAATTGTAAAAGTGTAAATCACTTTGACTAGCTTGACCTTGAGGTCAATTTTCAAGGTTGTTTGAGGCTCATAACGCATTTTTTTATTAGTAAATCCTATTTTTGACCGCAGAACCTGTTTTTTGACAATGGGCTCTTAAACAATGGCACTTTTTACATGAGCGTAGGGATTTTTTAGCTCTTGGTTTGCGAGGTTTGCGCTATGAGCAGAGGAAGTAGTTAGGCTTGTCACCGCCAGATGCCGTCGCAGAGCTCCCAGCTATGCGCACTTTACGTCCGCTGCTCCCGTAGTAGAAATGGATTTCCATTTAGACATAAGGCGTCTACCCGCCAAGTACAGATATTACATAATGCTAATAATCAACGATTGAAAAAAACTAAACAATTACGTTTGATTTAAGTTTTATAATTATTGTTATAATAGAGTTTTATTCCTTTTCTTTCTTACTCACTTCTGCATAATTGAAGAATTTAGTATTAAATAATATTAAATAATTTTAAAATTTAAGCAACTTTAGCATAAATTTTAAAATTCCAAACATTGTATGTAGGTAATTACATTCACAAGTTACCTTTCCAGAATGGCTGATTATAGTCCTAATGAGATTATTGATATTATATTAGTTTTAGGGGAGTGTCATAGCAATTACAATGCAGCATCAAGGCTTTATGCTCAACGTTTTCCTGAAAGGCGACATCCAACTGATATGACAATACGTACCTAGTTTAGTTCAAAGAACTCGCAATGGACATCTTGTTCGTCAACGTCAACATCATGAATATGACGAAAATGATGCGCGAGCTGTAACTATTTTAGCAACAGTTCACCTTAATCCTCATGTTAGAAAGGGAAATAGGTATACCACAAAGAACTGTTGTTAGAATTTTAAGAGCTCTAAATTATCATCCTTTCCACATCACTCTTACGCAGGCTTTACAGCCTATTCATCATCTGATGCGTATTGGTTTTTGCCAGTGGGCTTTACAAATGTTACACGATGATCCTAATTTTTTTAGGTATAACTTTTTTAGGTATGTGCTTTTCTCAGTTGAGGCTACATTTTGTAGTAACGGACAACTTAATAGACACAACTGCCATTATTGGTCAGATTAATCCCCACTGGTATAGGCCAATAGATCATCAAAATCGATGGAGTATTATGGTGTGGTGCGGCATTGTAAATGGTTATTTGATTGGACCTTATTTTTTGAAGAGAACGTTGATAGACACAGTTACTTATCGTTGCTAAGAGATCACTTACCAGGCTTATTAGAAGATGTTGACTTAGCAACAAGAGCAAGAATGTGGCTTCAACAACATGGTGCTGCACCGCATTATGCACTCATTGTACGTGTCTTTTTAAATGCCACTTACAATGACAGATGGATTAGACGAAGGGGTCCAGAATGGCCTCCTTGCTCATCAGATCTGACGTCGCCTGATTTCTTTTTATGGGGATACTTGAAAAATGTTGTTTTTGCTGAACGACCAACCACAAGAGATGATTTTATGGACCGCATTCATAGAGCTTGTGCAGCCATTCCTAGAGCTACCCTGCTTAGAACTGTGGATAGTTTTCAAAACAGATTGCAGTTATGCCTCGAAGCCAACGAAGGTAATTTTGAACAATTACTCCGTGGGTAATTCATTTAAATTACAGCGTCAGTGAGAGGCAAGGAGACTCACGATAATCAAGCACCCCGACGTGAGAGGCAAGGGGACTCACGATAATCAAACACCCCGA
>NW_017300164.1:32431-33403 GCF_001594075.2 Trachymyrmex cornetzi
CAAAAGGTCAGGTCGATAAACTAAAAAATCCCTATGCTCATGTAAGTGCATATTGTTTAAGTGCCATTGTTTAAGAGCCCATTGTCAAAAAAACAGGTTCTGCTGTCAAAAATAGGGTTTACTAATAAAAAAATGCGTTATGAGCCTCAAACAACCTTGAAAATTGATCTCAAGGTCAAGCTAGTCAAAGTGAGTTAAACTTTTACAATTCATTGACTTTTTTCAAGCATTATGCACATTTTTGTTACCCAGAAAACCACGTTTTTATTTCAGAAAAAATACACCAGATCGTTTTTCAGGCATTTGACCTTCATTTTTGACCTTTCCAAGGTCGCAAAAACAATTTTTTCATAAGACAAGTTTGATGTAAAATTTTCCGCTCTTTCGAAATCCGCAGTCAAAAATAGGGTGTCCCATTTAAAAAAAACCATCGTGACCTTGAAATAACCTTCAAAATTGACCTCAAGGTCAAAACCAATGGTACAATTAAATGACCCCCTCTGCCGTGGTCAACTTTTATCTAAACCATTTTTTTGTAGATACCGTAATTTGGAAGATATTCGGGTCCATAGATTAAAATGACTCACCCTGTATATATGTATATGTATATGTATATACAGGGTGGACCAAATGAGTCTATAAGGGGAAATATCTCGAAATAGAGGTATAATACAAAAAAATACTTCAGACAAAAGTTGCAGGGGGCAAAGGGGAACACGCAATGGTATCATTGACTTTGACCTTGAATCCGATTTTCAAGGTTATTTCGGAGTTAAAATGGTTTCTTTAAATGGGAACCCCTATTTTTTATCCCGGATTTGAAAAGGACGGGAAATTTTACGTACAAAATGGTATTTTTGTGAAGGCCATTTCATGGTCAAATGAAGGTCAAATATGCGAAAACAGCTGAAAGTGTGTCGACTGACATTCCAAGCTTTTACGAAAGGTTCAAGTCACTTTGAAAGGTCCAAT
>NW_017300164.1:33418-36069 GCF_001594075.2 Trachymyrmex cornetzi
CATATTTGACCTTCATTTGACCTTGAAATGACCTTCACAAAAATACCATTTTGTACGTAAAATTTCCCGTTCTTTTCAAATCCGGGATAAAAAATAGGGATTCTTATTTAAAGAAACCATTTTAACTCCGAAATAACCTTGAAAATCGAATTCAAGGTCAAAGTCAATGATACCATTGCGTGTCCCCCTTTGCCCCCTGCAACTTTTGTCTGAAGTATTTTTTTGTATTATGCTTCTATTTCGAGATATTTCCCATTATAGACTCATTTGGTCCACCCTGTATATGTATATATACAGGGTGTCCCATTTTAAATAACGGATAGGAATATCTCGGATGGTAAGCATTTTGGAGGAAATTTGTTTATACGTAAGTTGTAGGGTACAGACAAGGCTAACTTATGGTGACCTTGACCTTGACCTTGACGATGACCTCCAAGGTCATTTCAATATCAAGTCAATTTTTTCAAATGGAAACCCTTATTTTTTAACCCGGAAGTGGAAAGAGCGAAAGATTTTACGTCCGAATATGACCTTGACCTTGACCTTCACCGCTACCTTTAAGATCATTTTAATATCAAGTCGATTTTTTAAATGGAACCTCTCATTTTTTACCACGGAAATGGAAACAGAGGAAGATTTCATGTCCGCATGTGATCTTGACATTGACCTTGACCTCGACCTTCAAGATCATTTTAAGGTCAAGTCGATTTTTTTTGAACGGAACCCCTTATTTTTTACCCCAGAAGTGGAAAGCGCGGAAGATTTTACGTCCGAATATGACCTTGACCTTAACCTTAAGGCAAGATAGAGGAATCATCCATGCAGTTGAGGAAAGATAGAGGAAACACACAGCCAGTTAATCGGTCCTGTTTATATTTTCGCTGTGCCTCGCCTGTCTGTGCAACTTTAGGACACACGCTCCATGGTGAGGTTCTATAGCTCTTTTCAGTTTGTGTCCGTTAGTTTGGACCTCCCTGTCGGCCAGCATTTAGCATGGTTGAACCTGAGCTGATATAGCCCGAGCGGATCGTAAGCCAACTGATTTTTACACTACTGTGGTAGTCGAGACTTTCGAGATGAGACGAGACGGTACGCGGTGCTTTGAGAGGCGAGATTGAGGTTCTCGTCTCGAGTTGCGCGAAACGAGACACGGCGGGACGATACGAGAAATTGTCGTCTCGAACGGCATCACTAATCTTATACGATGTGACTTCTGGAGCATTAAATCAAAACAATGTCCATCTTGGGGCACTTTGTCCTATGTTTTAAGAAATAATACTTAATTAATTTCATAAAATTCTTTATCAAATATTTTTAAACCATTACACAATAAATTTCGTAGCTACATTAATTTATTTCTTTCTGTTGGTATTGTTGCTTATAATATGCTTGAAAAATAATTTTTTGTAATAAAGTAAACGATAAAGTTCATTTAGTTAAATAATCTTTAAACCTGCCTCTGCATTAATTGTTCAAGTACTTGACACACCCTTTTTTAGTTTTCTATTAAGATAAGTTAAACAATAAAAAGTACTTATCTAAAAATTAATCTTTATCTTACATAATGCCAGATTATACCCCGAATGAAATAGTAGATATTATCCTCGTACTTGGAGAATGCCGAGGTAATTATGTACAAGCTGCAGAATTATATCGTAATCGCTTCCCCAATGTAAGGCACCCGAACGATCGTACCATTGCGAGACTTGTAGAACGTCAACGCCAAAGACCAGTTTGTCCGCGACAAAGACGACGAAATAATATACCAGAAAGAGATGATCCACAAGTGCTTGCAGTGTTAGGTATGATAGCAATCCTCATATTAGTACACGAGAAATTGGAAGACAATTAAATTTTCCAAAATCCACGATGCACCGAATATTGAAAGTTCATAGATTGCATCCTTACCATATAACTTTGACACAACAATTGCAAGCCGGAGACTTCGAAAGAAGGCGTCTGTTTTGTAGATGGGCACAAATAATGATACAAGATCCGGAATTTTTTCATTAAATCTTATTTAGCGATGAAGCCACTTTTCATAATACTGGTCAACTTAACAGGCACAATTGCCATTATTGGTCTGTAGAAAATCCTCATTGGCATCGTGAAGTGAATCATCAGCAACGTTGGAGTTTGATCGTATGGTGCGGTATTGTCAATGGAAACTTGATTGGACCTTATTTCTTGGACGAAAATGTAAATAGTCACAACTATTTACAATTTTTAATAAATGATTTACCGAAATTGCTTGAAAATGTTGATCTACACACGAGAGTCCGCATGTGGTTTCAGTAAGATGGTGCACCTCCTCATTATGCCAGGATAGTTCGTGACTATTTAAATATCAGATTCACGAATCAATGGATAGGACGTGGTGGATTTGTAGAGTGGAGTCCGAGGTCTCCGGATTTGTCTAATTTGGACTTCTTTTTGTGGGGCTATCTGAAAAATATTGTCTACGCTGAAGCACCCACCACAAGACAAAATATGATGGAACGCATAACAAACGCATGTCGCAACATTCCAAGAAATGTTCTTCTTGCAACCATTAGAAGTTTTCAAAATCGGATTCAGTTATGCCTTGATAATAACGGTCAATTATTTGAACATTTAGTTAGATAAATTTGCTTATGGAGTGGACTTTAACA
>NW_017300164.1:36326-36578 GCF_001594075.2 Trachymyrmex cornetzi
TTCAACCATGCTAAATGCTGGCCGATAGGGAGGTCCAAACTAACGGACACAAACCGAAAAGAACTATAGAACCTCACCATAGAGCGGTGAAGGAGCACTTGAAGGTAGCGGTGAAGGTCACGGTTGAGGTCATATTCGGACGTAAAATCTTCCGCTCTTTCCACTTACGGGTTAAAAAATAAGGGGTTTTATTTGAAAAAATTGACTTGATATTGAAATGACCTTGAAGGTCATCGTCAAGGTCAAGGTCAA
>NW_017300165.1:0-3358 GCF_001594075.2 Trachymyrmex cornetzi
AAGGAGTGCGTGTATTTACGTTTCGTAAAATAATAAAGATGTAGCAAAAAATAACTACATCAAACACGTACTTTTATAATGTAGCACGAAAAATGCTGATAAATTACCATTCGGTATATTATCGATATTTTTAGTTTCGTCCTACTCCGTGTAAATGGGCGCGCAGCACCGTCTTACATCGATTTTCCAATAAAATCTCCTAAATCTGTATTATTGATCTTAATTGAGTTCCGCCGTTGCTTTAGCATCCCCTTAACTGTTTCAATAACTCTAAAAATGTTTGAGCTGGATTCTCATCAAGCAATTCTTGCAGCTCGACATCTTCAAATTTTTTCGGCTGCTTGGACGTTCTTTGTCTCTCACATAAAAATCACCGTTTCGGAAGTGTTCAAACCAAACTCTACATGTTCTTTCCGATGAAGTTTCATCACCATACACTTCGGATAATAAGCGATGCGCTTCAGCTGCGGTTTTCTTGAGGTCGAAGTAGTGAAGAAGCACACGTAGGAAAAACAGCTCATCCCAATTCATTTTCAATCGATTGGAAAATCTCTTTGGCGTCGAGGAATCTAACCTGTGAGGATTGAATCACTTCCAGCGATGTCTAAACTACAAAAGACATTCGACTTCATCGTCGAAACTCGCCAGCGTTGGAGCCAGCACCCTCTAGTAGCAAGTGATAGGAATTAAGTTTAACACTAATATAATAGATATAATTCTATTTATCGGAAGGCAGGGATTAGCATATAGAGGTAAAAAAGAAGCAGCTTACACATTAGAAACAAAAGGAAAGCATGGAAACTTTCTTGAATTAGTACTGTTAGTCGCTGTGTACGATATTATTCTGCAGACTTGTGTAAAAAAATGTATTGCAGATAGTAAAAATATGAAATCCAAAAAAACAAAAGGAAGAGGATCATTGATTACATTTATATCAAAGCAATTTATCAATAAAATGATTATAGTAATCGGATCAATTGGTCAAAGTGCAATACTTGAACATCTTCGGACATGCATAATTTACAGTTTAATGATAGATAGTATACAAGATGTAGCAGTTATGTACCAATTAGCTATTTGTGTTCGATATGTGATTAATGGCCAAGTTTTTGAAAGATTGCTTCACTTGGTTGTTGTTCAGGATTTAAGTGGAAAAGCAATTTTTGAATTATTACAATTAGAATTTAAAAAATTTGGACTTTTACTTTCTAATATCGTTGTTTGTTCATTCGATGGAGCAAGTAACATGCAGGGAATATATAATGGACTTCAAGCTTATTTGAGAAGTCAAAATCCTTTACTAATATATACGTACTGTATGAGCCACGTGTTAAATCTTGTTATAGCCGATTCAACAAGCAATGTATCTTGGCAGACAATTTTTTTTGGATTAGTGGAAGAATCCGCGGTCTTTTTAAACAACTCGCAACTAAAAGAATGATTATATGGGAATCGCAAACAAAAACACGGCATTCTGGTCATAAAAATGATATCGGTTAAAAAGATAGGAGCTACCCGATGGTGGAGTAAACACAAAGCTTTGTGCTCCATAATCGACTTCAATGAAACTGAATTTCGTAAATTCGTGACATTCTTATCTTTTCTCGTCGATGTAATTAAGGGTAACTTCGATTACAAGACAAAATTTTTAGCCCGTACATTATTAAAAAAATGGAGTCAATTTGAGAATTTGCTAATGGCATTAATTTTATCGGACTTGTTTTCTGTAACTTCTCCTATCTCAATATTTTCACAGTATTTTTACAGTATTTTTACAGATGAAAAATTTAGATTACCAAAAAGCTTGGAATACAATTCATACATTACTGAAGCAAATAAATGCAAAGCGAAATGAAAAGCATTTCTTATCTTTGGTTGATCAATGCAAGAAATTTGCAATTGATATTCAGAGCGAATTCAAAGATTCTTCTATTGTTGAAATTCAAGAATCATTTCATCAAAAAAGGGTTCCAATAAAGAAGAAATTACCAGGGGAGCTAAATAATGATGAAGCCAGAAATTTGACGGCAATCGAACGGTACAAAATTTATTATTTTGAAATTCTAGATACAGTAAAAAATAGTATCGAAAAACGATTTTTATCCAATAAAGAATTATTGATGGACTGCTCCTGGCTTGATCCCCAAAAATATAAATATATTTCTGCAATCGAAATTAATAATTTTACGAGTGACGCATTGTCAACAATTTCTAATTTAAGTAAAGTTGATCGAAAAAGTTTAATTTTAGAATTAAAGCAATTCGCTGGTCAGTATGCTAATTTTGTAACAAACCGAAGAGATAGTAATGTTAAGAGGAGTTTGAATTGTGAAAGTAGTGATAGTAGCGATAATTCCGATAGTAATGATGATGACGAAGGCAGAAAAGAATATCAAAGTATTTATAATCATAATAACTCCGAAAAATATAACTATTGTTTAACATGTGCCTTTTCTGTTTTACATGGGTTATTTTTACAGTTCGGTCTATACAATAATCTGTACACAGTCTTTAAATTTGTAATGATTCTGCCCTGCACACAAGTAACTTGTGAAAGAGTATTTTCAAAACTTAAAGTGCTCAAAAACAGATTGAGATCTCTATTGGGTCAAAATATTTTAACTCCATTACTATTGATGTTCGTTGAGAAAGACTTATTCGACAATGTCGAAAAGGATCACATAATTGATGAAATAGCAGAAACTAGTAAAGAATTGAAAAGAAAATTGTTAGTTTAATGTTATTATAAAACCAAAGTAAGTTTAATTTTAATTTTAATTCGTTCTGTGATATACCAGGTGTACAAGTATGAAGTGTGCGGATTTGAGACAACAGATGGTGCACCAATGCAGTGTGTAGTATAAAGATTTGACGTATATGTCATTTTGTTGTGCCATCAACAAGTGTCAAACGCGCATAAGTGATAAATTGAAAAAGTATTTGCATAGTATTGTTTTACTGCGTTTAATATGTCGAAATTTGTGCCAAATAAATAGCATTCGCGGACAGTATTAATTTTTTGTTTTCATTTGAAGAAAACTGCTGCTGAATCATCCCGATTACTTCGAGAAGCTTATGGTGAACATGCTCCATCGCAAGATACGTGTGAACGATTTCGGCGTTTCAAAAGTGGTGATTTCGATGTTGTAGACAAGGAACCCGAAAAACCGCCAAAAAGGTACGAAGATATAGAATTGCAAGCATTGTTGGACGAAGACGATTCACAAATACAAAAACAACTCGCAGAGCAATTGAGCGTTAGTTAACAAGCTGTTTCCAATCGCCTACGAGAGATGGGAAAGATTCAGAAGGTCGGCAGATGGATACCACATGAGTTGAACGAGAGGCAGATGGAGAG
>NW_017300165.1:3496-4120 GCF_001594075.2 Trachymyrmex cornetzi
CATACCATCCACATCGACCACAAGATCGAATCGCTTTGGCAGGAAGACGATGCTCTGTGTTTGGTAGGACCAGAAGGGTGTGGTCTATTATGAGCTGTTAAAGCCTGCTGAAACGCTACCAACAACAATTGATCGATTTGAACCCTTTGCTACTCAAAAAACGACCAGAATATCGAAAAAGGCATCACAAGATCATTTTTCTCCATAACAATGCTCCATCACATACATAAATTATAATAGATATGACTATAATTTTGATATTATGTATAATTTATACATAAGTAGAGAGTATAAAGACATTACTGTACACAGTACATAAGTACACAGTATAAAGACATTTATTTATAATAATTAAAAAATATTCATGTACACACGTCTATATTATTTTGATTTCAACATTACTGAGTTCCTAAACTCAGTAGAGTTATTCACTGCACATTATATTGATTAGTGCCTGAAATATAAGTTTTGAAAAACATTATGCATTGTTTACTTTGATTATAACCTTTATATTGCTAATAAAGTAATAATATGTATAAATTGCATAAAATTTGATTAAATATTACCGATACAAATAAGTATGCAGTTACATATAATTTTATACAGGGGGGGGGGGGGGGGGGG
>NW_017300165.1:4443-4660 GCF_001594075.2 Trachymyrmex cornetzi
TGTAACTTGCAAGCCTTATAACTTGAAAAGTACTTAAGGAAAATGAACTTAATAGTGTTTTGGAAAGCTCTCGAGATGAGCTGTAAGAATATGCAATGAGAAATAAGGGATTCCATTTAAAAAATTGACTTGATATTGAAATGACCTTGAAGGTCATCGTCAAGGTCAAGGTCAAGGTCACCATAAGTTAGCCTTGTCTGTACCCTACAACTTTTGT
>NW_017300165.1:4680-9188 GCF_001594075.2 Trachymyrmex cornetzi
CCATCCGAGATATTCCTATCCGTTATTTAAAATGGAACACCCTGTATATTTGATCATCGAAAGCAAAGTAAGTAGAATCCAAACTTAAGTGTACAGCCTTCAAAAATTCATCTTTCGGAATCTTGCAATTATTTTCAATGTAACTCCATCTACTAGAAATTGCATCCATAGCTAAATCCATCGAAACATTCGTAAATAAAGATACCACATCTAGCGACACCAAGCTAAAATCTGATCTTTGGATATAATAAGATATTTTGATAGGATAGAAAAGTTAATAAAAAAATCCAATTGTAATTATAAGACTTCTACTAACAAGGTTAAAAAAGAACAAATCAGATGGTTCACAATTCCTTTCATCAATGGAATATCTAATAAGTTCAGTAAATTTATTAATGGTCTGTCTTATAAGATGGTTGCTCATTACAGTATCAATGAACGTAACAAATTTATTAGAATACACAAAGATCCTTTGCAAAAATTTTCCAAAAGGAATGTGGCTTACAAGATCGATTGCCGATTGCGATGCTTCTTATATATGTTGGCCAAACGAGAAGAAAACTAAAAACCAGATTAGCAGACCACCGTAACCATATACGTAGAGTTACATCCACTCGTTCAGTTATTATCACAGAGCATAGGGTGAGTTGCAATCATGACTTCGACTGAAATAAGATATAAGAATTCTGGATATTGAGGGAAATTATAATAAACGAATAATGTCGGAGATGCTCTACATAAATCATTAATCAAATGGTCTCAACATTCAAATTGACACTGAGGCATTAAATCATGGAAATTCTCAACAAGTTATTATATAATATGTTTATTTTTATAATTGACCAACACGCTTCTGTTCTCACGACACATCTTTTTTTATTTTTAACGGTTATTATGTGACCAACATCGGAACAAATATAAATGTTTTTTTGGTTCTTAATTATTTTTAATCTAACTTTGATAATCGTAAATCTTAAATTTGTTTAATTGACGATGTTTGAATCCACGTGCGATCGTTTTGTTGAAGATGGGGTCAATTTTGTATTTATAAATAACATAAAATAAATCTCCATCTGTTCAAAAAATCTTGTTGCAATTAATAGCTTGAGATCCACTATCAGCTCCACTCAGTTGCAACTGGTTGGCACAATATCAGACTATGTTGAGGATGGTCGTTTCTCACCGTATTTCCACTGCGATTGCATAATTAGAGAGAATTGCGATTTTGCGATACGCAGTTTGACATAATATTTAGTGCGATTAGCGGTAAATGTTATTGCTGAGGCTAGCTCAAAATGTGAGCCGAAACGTACAAATCTAATTTGTTATTCACAATTAATTTTTGCGCAAGGTAGCACCCAACGCATACTCCTAACGCCCAGTTGAATTTCGCTGTTATAATCTATTGCCGAATGGTCTCTACTAATAATTCGCTGCATCCAAATCCCTATAAATCATCCTTGCTTATTGTTGGTTCTTCAACATTATTATCTCGTATTCAATCCTTCCATATTTCTTTTAACTCCGTTCCAATTCCTCTCTCCTTCTCTATTGACATTCTTGATGTCCATGTTGAATCTTCATATTCGATTCACACGTGGCCGTCAAGTGTCGGGCTGCATACATTCGACTACATCTTCCCCTTCCCTTCGCCACATCCTTTCCTGCTCTCAAAAACTCCTCACTTCTCAATTATGCGTTATTTTGTTATTTAATTACGCCGATGTCGTCTACGTTCCGACTCTTAATCAACAACTCTTAAATCGTGTACAGCGTATCCAAAATTCTTACCTCAGCTTCTCTTATTGTGTCAGTAAATACGATCATGTATCTCCGTATTAGCAGAGATCTGGCTGGCTTAAGATGTGGCAACATTTTATTCTTCACCTATGCTGTCTCGTTTTTTCTCTCCTTCGCTCTAATACTCCCTTATATCTGCGATGCCTCCTTCAATTGAATTTTGAGCTTTATTTCTCTTTTAACCTTCTTGTCACCATGTACCAATATTACTTATCCTTCTCATTCATCGTTTCACTAAGTTCCGTGCTGCTTTCTCCTACACCTCAAGTAACACTCAAAAGGCAACGGAACTCTGCTCTATTGGATAGAAACGTTCTAGAATGGTTTCGAAAGGTTGAATATATATAATGACGAGCACCGGTTATAGCAATTGATTGGTGCGCGCTCTTTGAATCGATCGAGCGGCCCCAACAACACGTCATTTTATCTAGTATATTTTGGACAATTTTCGTTTCTCTTAAAAAACGTTTTTGTGGGATATTCTTACGACTACGGTTTCAAAAAAAGCAAAAAAACCGATTTCTTTTACCCCTGAAACGTAAAAATCTCCTTAAAATGCATTTGTTTAATGTTTTTAACAATTATTTAGTAATTTCGTTTAACATTTTTCAGCTTACTAATTGACAAATTGTTATTTTCTGTAAGGCGCGTAGTGTTCAGGTGGCTTTCTTTTTCGTTATCTAAAAATTATAAATTTTGAATAAAATACATTTTTTAATTCTGCTGCTTATATATGTATAAAATATTATATTAAAACATAAAAAGTAAATAAATAAATTCTAATTTAGTCCGACTTTTGATTATTTATTAACGCAATTAGCATTAATATGCTTATACATAATGAATATGTTATAATGTTAATATAAAAGATATAACTAAGTCTTTTTCAGATGCACAAGCTCCAGATTTCATCGAGTTAATGAACGTTTACGTGTATTATATTCTGACCTGTGTTCGAAAGTAGTGCAAATTACAGAAGACAAAACAGATCCATCCTTGTACGGATAACAGAAGCTAAAGATCACAATCAATATATTATATAGATCTTAATGTAATAATTAGTTAATAGAATTACTGTGCAGACACATTCACGCGAATGTATATATGTATACAGGATGTCTCAATCTAATTTTCCCATCGATATATTTCAAAAAGTATTAAAAAAATGTTTTCTATGAAAGTACAACTGCTTCGAGAGGAGCCTATGTGAATATTTAAAGTACTTATACAAGAGAAATGTAAATTTTTTATCATTTAAAAAGTTTTAATTTTTAAAATAAAAATAATAACAATAAAAATAAATAAACTACAAAAATGTGTTATTAAACAAAAATATCATCTTATTCACATAACTTTCAGATGTATATATTTTATTTGAAATATAAATATTAAACATACTTCCAAATTTAATTCTCTTTGCAAGGAATGTGCGTCTAATACATCCTTAAATTGTACAGTAACATCTTTTAGATGCCTCTTTTCCTAAAAAAAAAAACAATGTAACAAAATATGTTCAAAAAGTATTAAAAATATTATATTATCCTCGAAATCGTTTCACTTTTATCTGAAATACACTTTTCCGTATCATTTTGAGATAATTTGATGCAACAGTTGAAATGAGACATCTTATATATGTATATACATATAAGAATAATTAATTTCAATTAGGTGAAATAATCACACGTTGTAAACCGCAAGTAATAAAACACTATAGTTTATATCGAATTCTACGTTAAAAATATGATTTCCTTCTCATGTCTCTCGGTTTGATTAATTATAACAATTACAATTTATTTACAGGCACGTCTACCTACAACTATGCCTTATATCACACAAACTAAACAAAGTATTGAAAGTACAAATGTTAATACAAATAGTATGGCACTTTAATGAAGCTTTAGCTTTCTGTCTATTAATATATTACAGAGTGTTTGGAGAGCGTCAGAATATATGGACAATTACTTCTTATATCTTCTTTTTAAATAAATGTTTTGATTTCGTTTTGAGGACCATATTATTTCTCACATTACACTACATATGTCAAACTGTTTATAATAAGGTATATATTATAGTAGAACAAAATTATTAATAACTATTTATAACTAGAATAATAAGCACAAGTAACAATAAAATTACACATGTCAAAGTTTTATTTGAAATATCACACATTCATTGAATGCAAAGTTCTCAGTTTTACTACAAACTTTCGTTTTTTGTTGACATAATTTCAGATAAATGAGACAGTAGTGTCACGTCCCGCGACAAATACCGTTACAAATTTTTTTTTATTAATATATATAAAATTCACTGTAACACCATAAACACTACGCGACCTTTAACCTTTACTTAAGTGCGTATCGTGCGTATTTAAAACCATCCTTTTCTTGGCACGTACTTGAACTCATTAGCATATGCTCACGCATAGCTGCATTTTCAAGCTGCAACCTCATTGGCCATTACCCATACAAACCTGACCAATCTTCGCAACTCCTCTAGACCTAACGGAATGTGAACATTTTCACCAATCACAACTCAGTATTTCTCTTACTGTCGTGACCACCTAAAAGAATATCAACCAATCAAGATCCAGAAATCAATCCTCCATTTCCTGACCATCTTCTAACTCCCTATTTAACAGACTTTCCTTACGAACAGTTTATAAACCACCTTTTGCATACCTTAAGCCTAACCCACATGTCTTAATACTC
>NW_017300165.1:9648-11178 GCF_001594075.2 Trachymyrmex cornetzi
TACTGTATCAGCTTGCGAACATTACCAAATAAGGAGCGAAGCTGCGTCTCCCCCACTATTCGACCGATCATCCGATTTTAACATTGCCATATAAGGTAATGAAGACGACCCCTCCAAGACAATAATGCTTATGAGTCACTTCCCATTGTTCGTAACAATATAAAAGCAGCCACCCTCACCGCAAAAACGGCCTTTTTTCCATACGGAGTTCAGAGAGAGATTCTTACTCTTAGTCTTCGCGTCAGTCGATTGAAGCTTTCGGTTTATCATATCCACAGTATATTACTTTACAATAAAGAAGTTATATTATCGAATCTCAAGTTATTACAATAATTCAACGACCGTTCTATCGAAGATCCCCTTCCTTATCGAGTAAAGCATCAACCAACCAGGATTTCCACCAGCAGACATTGACAATCTACCCTCAGGCGGATTTTGGGATTTTAACTCCCTTAACCTCACGGCAACGTCCTACGAAAAAATAGTTGAATTCTGGATCGCCTTAGCAACGATAGCTCAACATTTGGAGTTCTTCGGGTCGAACCTAGAATTCCTAAAATTCGCCTAGCGTTACATACGACGTGACAGTAGCAATTCTTCACAAATTGTCCAATTATAATCTCGATGAGGATTTACGTAAACAGGTAAATAATTACAACAAAATTTTATTTTAGAATTTTCACTTATGCGTAATTTTACTAGCGCTCAAAATCCAGATATCAGCATAAATATCATTGAATGAGTTTGTACACAATTGGGATATTACATAACACACAATTGTGTTATTCTTTTATATATTTTAGAATACTTGTACAAACATTTTAACGCCATAGGGTAAGGATAAGTTAGAAAAAGTTTCAAAAATTATTTTTTATTTTATATAATATAAGAGCGAGTTTTTGAAAGTTATGTCATACTATCAATATTCTAATATCATACTATCGTAATGTCAATATTCTATTAGGTGTACAACTTTGTTTCCGCCGTTTTTTTCCCGAAATTCGAGGCTATATTGTAAAAAACTGGTAATACATTTATGATTCAAAATATTTTCCATCGCTGGCCACTACTTTCTCCCATCTTTCGGGCAGCGTACGAATCCCGCGTCGAAAAAACTGGTTATCTTTTGAGGCGACCCATGAATCGATCTAATTTTTTACTTCTTCATAAGACTGGAAATGCTGGTCAGCCAGGCCGTGTGCCATTGATCGAAACAAGTGATAGTCAGAGGGAGCAACATCTGGAGAATACGGCGGGTGGGATAGGACTTCCCATTTCAACGTTTCCAAGTATGTCTTGACCACTTTCGCAACATGGGGTCGAGCATTGTCATGCTGCAAAATCACTTTATCGTGTCTCTCGTTATATTGCGGCCGTTTATCTTTCAATGGTCGGCTCAAACGTATCAATTGCGTTCGATACCGATCGCCCGTGTTTCAGTCGGTTTTAACAGCTCATAATACACTACGCCGAGCTGGTCCCACCAAATACAGAGCATGACCTTGGAGCCGTGAATATTCGGTTTGGTCG
>NW_017300165.1:11668-14740 GCF_001594075.2 Trachymyrmex cornetzi
GCGGCCTTACCATAAGTATTTGAGAGCATTCGATGAGCCTCAGCCGCAGATTTCTTCATATTGAAGCAAAAAATTAAAACCTCCCGCAAATGACGAGAATTTGGCTCGTAAACTAACATTTTCAATCGAGAATAACTTCATAATGCAGACACAAATCGACTAATGTTTCTATGGGGTTATGTTGACAGATGCCCAAGTTTATTGTATGACGTCTATGATCTATTTATTTCGACCACCACTTACCGCTAAAGTCATCTATAGGAAAACGGCGGAAGCAAAGTTGTACACCTAATACTATCATACGATCTGTATCCTACTATTACACTACAAATATTCTGCAAAATAAGGCATATAGAATTGAAAATAATTTATAAGGGTTTTGCAGTTGGTGTTGATATATGTACAAATATCCTAAAAATACACATAAAAGAATACAATATGTTAAATTCATAGTGTTGTATTATATTCATTTTGACTTAATTATTTTTTAATCATTTCTCTATGTCGGCCTTGCTTATACTCAATATGTTGTTAATTTTACTAAAAAAAAATATTGTGGTTAAATAACTTAACTCTTGAAAATGTATTAAATTTGACTCAAATTTAATTTATTATTTACTAAGTTCATACATTAATATGAACGCTTTACTTTGAAACTAAAAAATGAATTAATTTTGACACATATTGAAGTTAAAAATAACAAAATGTTATTAAACGTAAGGGATAGGGTTGCTCTTTAAGGCTCCTGACTACTCAGCCAAGAACTCTGCGTTGACGGTGGCAGTACAGAATCAGACGGCGGTCTGGCGAAACCGGTAGTTATACATTCAAGCACGGGCCTATGTACGTGTGCTCGCTTTCGGTGCGCCGAGAGTGAATGAGACAGTGAGCTCCTTCTCATACTAGTCGATTGTTTCAAGCGACCGAAAATGCTTTCTCGGCAATCTCGGCCGCCCCCAGCATCAATAAGGGGCGAGGGGCATTTTAAATAACACATAAGTTTTAATAAATTGTAGTAATATATAGTATACCCCTCTCATTAATCCAGAATAGTATAAATCATGTTAAAACGCAACAGTTTAAGAGATATTTAATTGTTTACGATTTTTCATGCGCGTTATATACCTCCTTCATAAATTCGAGTAGCAAGAATAGTTCAGTAGAAGTAGAATTTTACCAGCAAAAAATTATAAACCAGCATTTCTCTTCACGAAAATCTTCGAAAGGCCATCGGAAAAGAAATGCGTATGTTTGAGACTCGAGTCTGGTGAAGAAAATACGCGACAAAAGTCGAATAGTTGCAAAAAGCACGTTTTTCGGTTATGAAACGAAACATATTGATTGTATAGAAAAAAATCCGGTACAAAAAATGTATTTATTCGAAATACCTACAATATAAGACGTGGAACATTAAAATCGATCTATTAGTAAAGTAGAAACAAAAATAACCACCGGAAAAGGTCTTTTTTCACTCGCTCTCTGTTCATTGAGATTCAAAAGCTAAGCTTTTGAAAAAAATTTTCGTAAAATGTAACCCTCATAACTACGAACAAATCTAGTTCTGAACGAGACTGAAATGTTCATTAGTTTTTGCAAAAAACCATTTGTCCACTAAAAATCTGTTTGCGGAAGACTTAAATACTTACATCTTTGAGCAGTCGCACAGCAATTTACAAGGGTGATTTTTCTTCTTCAAGAGTTGCACTGTCACGTGCATTTAGTAACAAAACCATTTTTTGCAGTTAAACTATCACAAAATGACTTTGAAAAGTAGATATCTTTTTTCGTATTAAAAAATAGGATAATTCTGTTAATATGCATTCATATTAAATAGCCGTGTGAAGCATTCGACAGCTAACATTTTTCTACGAATTTAAAAAAAAAGGTTACTCTCCGATTATTAGGAACCGAGATAACAATTTTTATTTCAAAAAATCACTGTGGCTTTAATTTTTAAATCCAAAGATGTAAATCAGCCAATGCGAGCCAACACAGGTTAGGCGAGTGTGAAATATTATACTTTATTCTTAAGAAAAATTGACAAACGCTTCAACCTTTCCGATTGAATGTTCCTCAGTGTTAAAATAAAATCGGTGACGTACAAATTTAATAAAATATGCAATGCTAATTTTTAAGATTGAGAATTCCGTCTGGCACTAATTTGGCAAGGAAGAATTTAATTTGTTGTTAAAAGATTCTCGAATTTTTTGGTACCGAAAAAGTTTGTTTAAGGCGATGCTAAAGCTCCCTGTTTTACCACATTCCTATTCGGTGAAAAATCTCTGTATTGGATGTACGGATTGCAAAAGTATTATTACTTAAATTATAGTACGCATCAACAGGACCTCAGCTGCACTGGATTTTATGAGAAAATCGAAAAAAAAATTAAAAATTCACTTACTTTTGGCTCGTACAGCTGTTACCTCAGATATGTATTTGCTTGATATAAGAGTTTTAGAGTCCATATCTTGAAAATAAGCGTGCAGCTGAGGTCACATTATTGAAACGAACGATACTGAGTTTGTAGAACTAAGATTGAAAGTCTAGAGAAGCAATATTTCCACCGAATAGAAAATACGTGTATACTGATGATTTGCGAAAACTGGGACTGTCAACAGAGCCGAAATTCCGTGTAGCAGTAGTTGCGCGGTCTTGCGATAGATGGCGCTGTAGAGCGTTCGGTAAAACAGGTACTAAACATGATACCGTTGGGTTCGAACACGGCCTTGAGGACCTATATAAGAATAAATTGTTACATATAGTACCAAAATGCCGGAATTTATACGATTTTCATTCAAGAAACGCCGTTTTCTTATGTGGAAATTATTCGTACGCGCTCAAGATGAGTAGCTGGAAAAATATCGCATACGAACATTTTACATACAGTTATACATGCAATACGGTACATTCAAGAAGGGGAAGTAACGTGTTTTTTGTAACATTGTTATCATCGTTATTTTATTATAATAAACATTTTATTACGACATTACAATTTCCATGATTGTAATAATAACGTTAGGCTTGACAAATATATTTATCATTACTATTGTGCGTTACTTGTCATACAATGGT
>NW_017300165.1:22661-33254 GCF_001594075.2 Trachymyrmex cornetzi
ACTAAAGTCAAAATTTATCAAATTAACCTCAGAATTCAAAATTAACAAGAATGAATAACGATAATAATACGGTAGACGCGCTAACTCACCAAATCGGCAATCTGAACATGAACAATGACGGAAGACGACAAAATACACCCTACATTAGCCTACGAGATGCCACCGAAACTATATTGCCATTTGACGGAAAAAAACATGCCCGTACCACAATTTGCTAATAGCTGCATTCACGCAAAAAGTATGGTAGCCCCCACAGCAGAATACGGTTTAGTTCAGATTAAAAATAAGCTAATAGGACCAGCTTTACGAGTCGCCCTCAGCGAAGAATATAACGACATTGATTCTCTAATAAAGACCTTGAAAGCGCGATTCGCACCAATTTATTCATCGCCACAATTATATGGTGAGCTAACAAAAATAGCACAACATCCGGAAGAATCTGTCTGTGATTATGGTAGTCGAGTTTCCACCATTCTGCATCAATTGAAAACCTGTTGCCAAGCAAACGGAGAACCAATAAATCATTTTACTGAAACTAACGCTGTAAAGAATTTTTTAACGGGACTCCAATCTGAAATTTATAACAGATTAATTCTGCATGACTGTTCTAATCTGAATAACGCCATCGAAGCAGCAATAAAAGCGGAAGTTGAGCACAATGAACATCAGCAACGTATGCGTGTAACCCAAGGACTTATCCAGTCAATACGATGTAATATTTGCTTAGGCTATGGACACGATTCTCGTTCTTGCAGCATCACCGAACCATCCGCACAAATAACTCATGTGCAATGGCAGCCAAAAATATGTATCTATTGCCGCAATCCAGGACATATACGTGCTAATTGCCGATCTTTGCAACAACTATCTCCGAGAATGTACCAAAACACTAATAATTACAACCGAACACAATTAAATAACCCGCGAAATAATTATCAAGGTCAAGGCACTTACAATAATCGAATACCATCGCGTAGACTACAACACCCGGGATTATTCTGTCGTTACTGCAAGAATCCAGGCCATACCCTTGATCAATGCCGCAAGAGACAATATAATAATAATCAGAATTCCCAGAACCAACGTAATATAAATTCTCGAGGACAACCCAACGTACGAAATTCGGGAAACACAGAAAGGTCGCCACGGCAGGGCGCAGCTGTAAACGACCATGCCCGTGTGCGCCTCATAGAAACGATGAATCAAGAAAATCAAACGCAATTATAAAAACGCTTCACGAAAATGATAAACCAAGAGAAAAGCACGCAAACATAAGGATTATGAATAAAAAATGTAGCAAACCTCCCTGTATCGTCATACCAAGTCCAGATATACTAGAAGAACGCGGAAATTTTATGATTGACACTGGCTCTGATCTGAATCTAATAAAACGGTCAGTCTTGAAGGAAGAAGTAAAAATAGATACACTACAGACTTTTGATTTAAGTGGAATAACAAAAGGTCGAACTCGCACGATAGGTATAGCAAAATTGCACCTCTTCAACGCCGAGATCTCTTTCCACGTCGTCCCTGATACTTTTCCGATCTTTCCCGATGGAATTCTAGGAACGGAATTCTTTCAAAGTCAGAAAGCTACGATAGACTATCTGAGGAAAAGCCTTATCGTAAATGGTATCCCTTACTTCTTTCATTATAACGAGATTGTGACCATTCCTGCACGCACGCGTAAACAAATATATATACGCATTGCAAACCCAGAGATCAAATACGGATACGTACCGAAATTAAATGCTGGACCGCAGGTTTATTTAGGTAATGCCGTCGTATCTAACCGAAACGGTAAAGGTCATTTATACGTAATCAACACTTCAAACGAAGACATCGCATTAGCCATCCCTACTGTGAGCATACATCCCTTCCAAGAGAGCGATGACGACTCAAGAGAAACAGTCGAGACTTCCCTACTGAATGACTCTTATGAAGCAGTCGAGACTTCCTTGCCGAATGACTCCTGTGAAATAATCGAGACTTCCCTACTGAACGACTCCTGTTCTCACACACGAGTAGAGAGAATTATGCCGTTGTTACAACTTGACCACCTAAATAAAGAGGAGAAAGCAAATGTTATTAAACTAGTAACAAAGCACTCCGATAGATTCCACTTGCCAGAAGATCCTTTAGGAGCAACTAACGCCGCACAGCACAGAATCCATACTACTAATGATCTACCGATCAATGTAAAGCAATATCGCTATCCACAAGTTCACAAGGAAGAAATCCAACGTCAGATAGACGACATGTTAGAAAAAGGCATTATTGAAACTTCTAATTCTCCCTATAATTCACCATTATGGATAGTGCCGAAGAAAGACGATTCCCGAGGGAACAAACAATGGCGATTAGTAATCGATTTCCGAGCTCTTAACGAAAAAACTATAGGTGATGCATATCCGTTGCCAAATATAGTGGACATTCTTGATCAATTAGGAAGCGCGAAATATTTCTCAGTATTTGACCTAGCATCAGGATTTCACCAAATACGCATGAATAAGGAAGACAAGCATAAAACCGCATTCTCAACTCCCTATGGACACTTCGAATACTCCCGCATGCCTTTTGGATTAAAAAACGCCCCCGCAACGTTTCAACGACTAATGGACCAAGTGCTTACTGGACTACAAGGAATAGAATTATTTGTTTACCTCGATGATATAGTACTATACGCAAGATCACTAGAAGAGCATGAAATAAAATTCGACAGACTAATGAAAAGATTAGCAGCAGCAAACCTATCCTTACAACCTGACAAATGCGAATTCTTGAAGAGAGAAGTTATTTATCTAGGACATGTAATAACAGAAAACGGAGTTAAACCTGACAATAAAAAGTTAGAAGCCGTAAGGAATTTTCCACTCCCGAAAACCCGAAAAAATATAAAACAATTTTTAGGACTTGCCGGTTATTACCGACGATTCATTGAAAACTTCTCAAAAATTGCTAAACCACTTTTTGATTTAACTAAACAAACAAAACCATTTGATTGGGAACATAAACAACAAGAATCATTCGATACACTACGAAACGCTCTTTGCTCTGAGCCCATCCTACAATATCCAGACCACGATAAACCATTTATCATCACCACAGACGCATCAGGTTATGCTATTGGCGCAATACTCAGCCAAGGAAAAATTGGAGAAGATCTGCCTATTGCTTATGCCTCACGAGTACTAAACGACGCTGAAACACGATATTCACCAACTGAACGCGAACTACTTGCTCTCGTCTACGCTGTTAAACATTTTAGACCTTATGTCTATGGGAAAAAATTTACTCTAATTATGGACCACAAACCATTAATATGGCTAAATTCTATTGCCGACCCTACTTCAAGATTAATGCGATGGAAATTGAAACTTGCAGAATACGAGTACACCATAAGCTACAAACCAGGAAAGAAAAATAAAAATGCGGATGCACTATCAAGAAACCCAGTTGAAAAATCTGAAGATGAAATAAAGAACGCATATCCATTACAAGCGAAACGAGCTTTATCTACTTCCAGCGAATCAAATGCAGCAGACCATAAAAAATTAAAAACGACCCATCCTAGTGCAAAACGACCAGTTATGAGCGACAATGTTAGCTCAGGAAATCCAGCACCACATAAAAAGATCCGACCATATGAATTAACTCCATATGAAGATGAAGAAGATTTGATATGTCATGAAGTATTAACAGACAGTCATGGCGATACCACATCCACGTATGGTACCGATTGCGATACCGACGACTCTGAAATATTAAAAAAGGGTGAGAAAAGAAAACACTACACTAGCTCCTCGAACCACGAAGAAAGAAGAAGGCGACGAAGGAAGAAAAAACATAAACCGCAACTCGAAGATTCGTCAGATGAAGAGAATATACCTATTCAAAGGTCACCTGTTGAAAAAAGGACTCCTTCCCCTCCTGTACAACCACACGACAGCAGCTCATACTCAAAACTATTTTCCGTTTTACCACCTTCAAGGAAACGAACGCGTAATCGATCAAGTACCGACTCCGCACCCGTTGATAAGATAAAATGTAGCATTGATAAAAATCATACTGATCCAGACAGCAGTACCATCTCTGCAGAATCTATAGAAATAATATCGCAACCACCTTGTATTCCCCGAAATGATCTAGAAGTCAAAGATCTAGCGAAACGACCCTTTATTACGCAAACTCAGCATAAAATTTTCTTGCCGTTTACACCAACACCCTTATTATCATATCATGATAACAATAATGACACACTGATAACACAACCAGATTCTATTCCTGAAAACGTTGAAAATTTAAATATAGACCCGGAACCAATCGAAATTAGTGCTCGAACTATAGAGGAAGAATTCCCGTGGATATCAAATGAACCAATGAATCTAACAGAAGAAATGGATTATGAAATAGAGAAAAACCCATCTTTAACGTACCGCACACCTAAACATGAAATCGCAAGTAAATCAAGCAGCTCCGAAACAGAAACAATCTCTCCCCCCAGAATCGATGCCGAAACACGACCTTTAGACATTGAAGAATTAAAAATTCCTAAAATAACACATACAAAAAAGCCAATATCCAAACAAAAAATTAAGAAAGAGAAAATACCAAAACCACCCCCTAAAGGAAAGACTCGCCGTAATCGAAGACCTAAACTAAAAATAACGAGAAATGAAATAACAACAGTAAATATCTTAGATTCACGAGATCAATTATGGATGAGAAATTCCCACATAATAAATTTCATCGACACCAGAGGAAACCCTGTAGATGAAATCGGACAAGATTTAATAAAACAAAACTTATATCACAAACCAAATAACTTTAAAGGAGTAGTTGGAAATATCTTAACAACAAAAAGAGGTAATAGACAAATTTTTAGTATCATAATAAAGGAAGAAATCGGAAATGAAATTAAAGAAGTAAATATAACCAAAGGAATTAAAGAATTAAAACTCGAAATGATTCAAAGACAAATATTACAAGCAAGCATATCGCAATATAAAAGTAGCATCGGTATACCATGGTATAGAATACGTTCTATCCTACGACTCATACTTCTCGGAACAGCGATAAAGATAACAGTGTGTCAAGGACATGTACGCGTCCCTGAACCAGAGGATCGAATTCGTATCATAAAAGAGAGTCATGAATCCAGTGTCGGAGGACACAAGGGAATTACAAAAACATTGGCGCGCATACGACAAAATTATTATTGGGAGAAAATGAAAGAACAAATAGGAAATTTTATCAGAACGTGCAACAGTTGCCAAAAGAAAAAATTAGTGCGTACAAAACCTAAACAAGAAATGATTATAACAGATACACCAGTGGACGCATTTGATAAAATATCAATGGATATAGTTGGACCCTTACCATTGACAATGTCTGGGCACGAGTATATTCTAACAATTCAAGATCTATTAACAAAGTATTCCCTAGCAATACCATTATTTAGAGCAACCTCAGAAGAGATCGCAGAAGCATTCACACGAAGATTTATTTGTCAATTCGGAAGCCCGCGAGCAATACTAACCGATCAAGGAACAAATTTTACGAGCTCAATGATGAAAAAACTAGCTAAACATTTCAAAATAACACAATACCGTACGTCAGCTTTCCACCCACAGTCAAACGGATCCATTGAACGAAGCCATCATGTATTAACCGAATATCTGAAACACTATATTGCCAACGAAGAAGATTGGGACGAATGGTTAGAACATGCTATGTTTTCTTATAACACGAGCGTACATGAAGGTACAAAATTCACACCCTATGAGCTAATATTTGGTAAATTGGCGCGCTTACCTTCTGGAATAAAGCCAGCCGAGCCAACAGAAACATATAACGACTACATTGACAGATTAATAGACAAGTTAACCGATTTACGAAAATTAGCAGCTGAAAATCTAGGAAATTCTAAAGAACGATCAAAATATTACTACGATAAGAAAGCCAGAATCAAAGAATATAAAGTTGGAAATTTCGTTTACTTATTAAAAACAAAGAAAAAGCATAAATTCGATGATGAATATACCGGACCTTATGAAGTACTTGAAATACTAGAGAACAATAACATAAAGATATTAATTTCTTATGGAAAAACAAAAATCGTGCATATTGATCGACTTAAACTTGCCTCCGTTACAGATTCAAGATGAAGGACAACTATGTAATAACCAAATTAAAAGACAACCCAGGAATATTTTACGAATATGTAGGAAACCTACGCACTTCAGACACTTCATGGAAATTAATATTATACGTTGATATATCTAACGTCGTCGATGCCCTTGAAGAAATAAAACAAGGATTAAATATGATGGAAAACCAATGCGAAAAACTTACTCAGATATGTACATCCCAGAAGCAAATTATTAACATGTCAAAACGAATTCGCAGACTACATTATTATCACGAACAAATTCAAGACCTTGTAGGAAAATCACGAATTACAAGAGCACCCCTCGAATTCATCGGACAAATCAGCAAAGCCTTATTCGGAACCTTAACTACTGAAGACGCCCATTCAATAAATATAGCAATATCGCATATTGATAATAAAACTACCGACTTAGCAGCACTTCTAATAAATCAAACTATAGTAACAAAAACACGTTTCGGAGAACTTGAAAAGGCACTGTACGATATACGAATGAATCAAAACCGACTGTACAGACATTTACAAAAAACAATAGACAATATCACACACGACCATCAAGTTAATGAAATACAGAATTATATTATAATTATACTTGAACATTTAGACAAGGCCATCTTAGAACACGAATTGGATCTAAATATTCTCATAGATGGAATTTTATTCGGAAAACAAGGATTAATACACCCGAGAATAGTACCTCCATCATTAATAATTCAAAGCTCAAGGTTGTTACATGAACAGACTCCAGACGCAGAATTTCCCATAACCATGCATCCAACAGAGATTGATAAATTATTGAAAATTTCTGACCTACGCATCGCATATTCACAAAAACGATTAATTTACGTCCTACATATACCTTTAATAACGAAGACGAAGTATAATTTATATAAATTAACGCCATTACCTATTCGACAAAATTACGATTTAAATAAATTCGCTGCAATTCAACCCAACACCGATTATACAGCATTAGACGAAGATGCCGACAGTTATTACGAACTTCAAAACGAAGACGCAAAAGAGTGTACCGTCACTGACAAAACTTATATCTGTCCTGCAGCATTCCCCCTGCGAAAAACGCGACAGACGCCCAATTGTCACGTTAATATTTTATTAAAAAGAGAAATAGATCCGAAACAATGCAAAATAACAGTTCAACCAATTAAGGACACGTACTGGAAAGCGCTATTGACATCCGGAAATTGGATATATTCCGCACCACAAAAGGAAAGAATACGAATCGAATGCTTAAATTTCGAAAGACAAGAAGAAATAGATGAAATTGGAATAGTAACCATTCAAAGAGGATGCAAGATAAGAGCACCGTCAGCAACGATGAGCCATTCTTCGACGATCGCCACAGAAATTTCACAACATTATGTTTCTACAATAAATCTTGATATACAAAATTTATATAAGAATATAGAGAATGTTCCCCCAATAAATCTGATTTCAATAACAAATGAACTATGGAATTTTGACAAAACTTACAATACAGAAACTACTTTCGATGAAATAATACGCAAGGCTCAAGAAATAAAAGAGCGAAGAATGCATACGTGGAAGATAGACATATATAATTCGATAGCATGCAGTATTGGACTTCTTGGAACTATCACCCTCCTTATCGCAATGGTATACCATAGACCCTGGACTAGTATAATGATGACACAAGCATACGAGAAATGCTGCCGTAAGAACAAAAGAAATTCTCAACCCCTCTCTAATCCTAGCAGAGGATATAAAAATGACAGCACGCCCGCTCCCATTTCAATTGTCTACAACGAAGTACTGGACGCAGCTAATACATCAGGCAGCAAGACCGAATCAATCTCACCACACGCCAGCGAAAATAACGCCCCAAAGGCGTCCGTAAGTGATAGCCTCTAAGGAATTATAGAACTCTCAATAATTCATAGATGATATCGCTTCTAGAACACATGTCCAACGATCAAAGTTGGCAAAGGATCTTCGGGTGACTCCAACGATTCCATAGGACGACCACCCTGAGGACGATGAAGCGAACATCCACCTTCACACGAAACCTCGATCAAGAGACTACCCCCACGGATCCAGAAGTGTTCTCCTCTCCAAGACATCTTAGACGACCACCTACTCCGCGTCCAGAAAATATAGAACCAGCCTACGAATCATTGGAACTCGAATCGCAACAAACCACCAGAAGCACCGATCTTCTCCAGGAAATTCTTGATGAGCTACATAGTGTAAACGCAGCCGGCATGAACATTTCCGAAAATATATCACCCTCAAGCGAAAGAGCCAAAATTGGATCACCAATGGCAACCTCCGATTCACCGCCATCTCCTTATGACGACACAGCAACCACCCCCGCACGCTCACGACTCTCGTCATGCGGATCTGAAATAGAAGAAACTTATGTACAGATGAGCGGACGATTAGTTTCTATAAGACCAGGAGCACCCTTACCACGTTTAGTGTCCGATATCCCGGCCACCGTCACGTCAGCGCAACCTGTAAATTCACCTCAACCGCAGCAATCACAGCAACGACCGGCACAACCCCTATGGACAGCCTACGATAACGAAGCATACGAAAATATTAGTCCACCACGCACAACCAGTAGACACCCCGTAAGTGAACCACTCACAATACCGATACCCCAGAATTCTCCACCCATTACACCACCGCGCGACATACCAATACCTGCCTATTACCGCGATTATTCACATGTAAACGTTTTTCCAGCGTATAAACTAATCTGTCATTACTCTTGGTTCGCACAAATTAATCATGAGCTTATTTTCTGTCGAAAATGCGCAACTGATGAACACACATTTTGCATTTTAGGACGACCGCGCGCTATATGGCGACATTTACATGTGATATCCCGCTCTTTTCAACACACCGAACTACATTGCGGACGATGTTACAAACTTCTTATAAAAACCCGACGCGCGATTGATTGTTACACGTGCCGACGAATGATAATAGACCGCCGTGAAAATATTGAACGTTTAATTTACAAAATCATATGTGACACTAGCGTTCCCCGAGGACCCGTTTAATTCTCCGTTATTAACACCCCATTTTATATTGCTATTAACCGTTTTTGTACCCAACACCAATTGTAATCGTTGTTCTTCAAGCGCGATATATTAGCGTTATTATTATATACTTCTTTTATTATATTAAGCATCCTTAATTATCCTTGTTATCCTAGAATTATATTATCCAACGCATTAACACACAACCAAGACACTATAATATAATAATACGAAGATACTCAGCGCTTATATATATACACATATATTCGTCAATTTTCTTAGTTATCCCTCACATCCTACAAATAAGAAATATATTAATACAATATAATAACGTTCACTAACACTGTCTGCGAAATATTATAACAATTTATCATTAAGGTACTAATAACAAAAAAAATAATAAAATTATGAAATAAACGAAAAACATTTAAATAATATATTCCATAATCACTACTTAACCCTAATAAATAAAAATAAATAATAAAACGTAAAATTTTTTTTTTTTTCCCCATCCTTACGCCTATGAATATTAACTTTATCATCAATACCTATATATATATATACCATATATATATATATATCAATCATAACCAACGGAATATATACCATCATCATTCTGATCACTGACAATTTTCCTACAACGAAAACACAAAAATCAAAAAACCAAAATACTAATACAAAAACATCATACACTATATTCGCAACATTATATACTTACTGACATTTAGCCGTTCCAATATCCAATACTCACTATATACTTTAATCACATTCAAGTTCGGGGACCGAACTTCACCGTGACGGGAGATGTCACGTCCCGCGACAAAACCGTTATAATTTTTTTTTTTTATTATATATATAAAATTCACTGTAACATAAAAACTACGCGACCTTTAACCTTTAATTAAGTGCGTATCGTGCGTATTTAAAACCATCTTTTTCTTGGCGCGTACTTGAACTCATTAGCATATGCTCACGCATAGCCGCGTTTTCAAGCTGCAACCTCACTGGCCATTACGCATATAAACCTGACCAATCTTCGCAACTCCTCTAGACCTAACGGAACATTTTCACCAATCACAATTCAGTATTTCTCTTACTGTCGCGACCACCTGAAAGAATATCAACCAATCAAGATCTTAGAAATCAATCCTCCATTTCCTGACCATCTTCTAACTCCCTATTTAACAGACTTTCCTTACGAACAGTTCATAAACCACCTTTTGCATACCTTAAGCCTAACCCACATGTCTTAATACTCGCATCCGAAATCTTTAATCCCCCAACGACCCATGTTGCATCCCCGTAAGATACCATCTTTATGAAACCTTAATCAATCTCTATCAAATTCACAAACAGAATAAAACATTTAAACTTACATTCTTATTCTCATTCTTA
>NW_017300165.1:34396-35326 GCF_001594075.2 Trachymyrmex cornetzi
GTACAAGTCGACATAAATGTTATTCTGTCCTTTTTGATATTCAGAGAGTAAAAAAGATAGAATAATATTTGTGTCGACTTGCGTCACCAAATGGAAAGCACTTATAGACACAAAGAGAATTTAATGTTTGATCCGAAGATATAAAACTATGGTATTCTTATATATTTCGTGAGCCTTATATATTTCATTGTATATTCTTATAGCTTACGTCAACAGCTTCCTAAAACACTATAATAAATTAAGAAAAATATACAGGACTCTCCGTATAAATACTAAATATAAAGTTTAAAGGGCGAGTGAGAGTCAGAATATAAAAACGAATTTCTGAAAATATCGTAACCAATATATTAATACGTACATCTTAAAAATTAATGTAATAACAATATTAAGAAGATTACATAAATTAAATTATCCTTACGTGTGATTATATAGTTGCAAAAAACGCATATGCTAACAAAACATGTTTCGGCTGCAGAATGGAGCCTTCCTCAGTTATACCAATTTCCATTCAACGCATTGAGTATCCAGTGATTAAAATGTTCAAAAATCCACATAGTTATCTACCCTGTTGAAGAAACATTGCTCACAAAACGACTGCTCGGCCGTTTGGAGGAAACATTGGAGATTCGATGTGGTTTCTGCTGTCTAAATCACATTAAATATGTTCGTCGATCCGTCATTGTGAGAATAAAATAATATGAAACGTCGTTGCAATACTTGTCACATTAGAATCGTCAATTCTAAAAAATTATTTAGTTTTTAAAGCTTAGTATGTGATTGTGAAGACTGCCAAGACAATTGAATCTTTGCAGTCGTCACAATCACATACTAAGCTGTAAAAACTAAATAATTTTTAACGAACTGACGATTCTAATATGACAAGTATTGCAACGACGTTTCATATTATTTTATTCTCATAATGACGGATCG
>NW_017300165.1:37035-37340 GCF_001594075.2 Trachymyrmex cornetzi
AAATAACTACCTGAAGCGTCTATTGAGACGGAACTGATGAACCAAATACTTGATGCGTCTACTTAGACGGAACTGGTGAATCAAATACCTGATGCGTCTACTTAGACGGAACTTGTGAACCAAATACCTGATGCGTCTACTTAGACGGAAACTGATAAAATAAAAACCTGAGGCATCTATTTAGACGGAACTAGTAAAATAACTACCTGAAGCGTCTATGTAGATGGAACCTGGTGAAATAAAAATCTGACACGTCTATTCAGATGGTAATATTTAATTAAATACCTGATGCGTCTACTTTAGAC
>NW_017300165.1:40055-40310 GCF_001594075.2 Trachymyrmex cornetzi
CCTTCCGCTATCCCTCTCATCTCACCGCCCTGCGCGCAGTCCAAATGCCGATCGACTGCTTACGAATGTACTAATGGCACTCGTACATGTAAAAGATATTCGGTCGGGGCGCTCGACATGTTGTAATCTTCATTCTATCTTTTTTCTCTCATTACATACAAAACTAATAGCGAATTCGGTTGAACGTACTATGCACATTAGTGTTCAACCGAATTCGCTATTAGTTTCGTACGTAATGAGCGAAAAAAAAGATAG
>NW_017300165.1:40818-44992 GCF_001594075.2 Trachymyrmex cornetzi
CCGCCGTTGCTTTAGCATCCCCTTAAAATAATTGGAAAGTTGAGGAACGGGAGGGTGGCAGTGTGCCGGGCGGAGTAGACAAGATCCCCAATCAGCAAAAAAATGTTTCAAAAATGTTTTTTAAACGTTTTTTTCCATTGCAAAAAACGTTTTAAAAACATTTAAAAAATGTTTATTTAATGGGATTGATCCTTTTTTATTCATTAAAAAAATGTTCTTTTTACATTTAAAAAAACATTTTAAAAACATTTTTTTAACATTTAAAATCAGTTTATTTTACATTTGAAAAATGTTTATTTTATATTAAAAAAACATATTTTTAACACTTCATAACATGATTTTTTGATATTATATGAATGATTTCTAAAAATGATTTTTTTACATTAAGTACATATTTTTTTTGTGACATTGGTAATTATCAATTGGTATAGCGCTATGTCACCAAAAAACATGTGTTTAATGTAAAAAAATCATTTTAAGAAATCATTCATATAATATTAAAAATTCATATTATGAAGTAATGTTATGAAGTATGTTATGAATTATCTCAAAATTTAAACTTGTGCTTTGCGGATCACAAGTCGAAGGTATGTACATTCCGCTGTATTTTATATTAAAGTTGTTTAAAAACTTGCACGCTTATAAAAGATCACGTTAAGTGGATCCTAGTCCAATATTTGTATTTACTTTTTGCAATCGAGTGGGACCTCAAAAGATTGCTCGTGTCTTAAAGAATTTAAAAAAAGGTTTCATTATTTTTATACTCGCTTTTTACCCAAAATTCACAAAAAAATTTGAAAATTATGACGATTATTCAAGTCGAACCTTCCACCGTACTTTCGAAACCGATCGAGTATAAAATTTGAAAAAGAAATGTTAATCGGAGATACTTAATCAATTTTTGTATTATGTGTAATGTTAATCATTTTTTTCGTATATAAACGAACATATTTTTTTTTCGTTTATAAATTTAAATAAAACATGTAATACGTAAATATAAAAATATAATAAACTTGAAAATATAATAAACTTGAAAAAAAATTGTCGTGTATTTATTACGTATCGGCGTCTTGTTATTATTCGTGTACGACATATATGAGAAAAGTGTGTACTAGTGATAAATGTAAAATAAATGTGAATTAAATCTAAAATAAATATTAAAGGAACGTGAAAAGAATATATTTATGTTACGTGTGCATGTATGTTTTAAAGACTATAATAAATGTGAAATAAATGTAAAATAAATGTGAATTAAATATAACATAAATATTAAATGAACGTGAAAAAAATATTTATTGCAGATATGTTACAAATGACTAAATTGTGAAATAAATGTAAAATAAATCTAAAATAAATATTTTAGAAACGTTTAGTTGACACATGAATTTTAAATGTAAATTAAATATTTTAAACGTAAATTAAATATTTTTTAAATGTTTAATAAATGTTTTTTTTGCAATGGTAACATCCACGCCGCTGTTCGCTAGGAACGGCGAACATCACAAGTCGCGACGCCAAAACGTTACCATGGTAACGCTGCTCGCCGCGAAAAAACGGCTCACGCGCGAAACGCGATCACGTCAACGACCCGCAATCTCGGACGCCGTGCGCATGCGTGACACGATTAAATTAGAAGCTAAAAATCAGGATAAGACCCATGAATTCCAATAAAAAAATAACGGGAAAGGACGTAGCGGACGTCCCTCTCCTTAAGAGTAGAGAACTAGCTAAAGAAGCATCGCCGTTAGCGCACGAATTAGATGCACAAACTTCAAATGCAACTAATTCAAAACGCAATGGTGCAGTCATCGCAATCTGCACCACCACATGACTTAACACTAAATTAGCACCAAATGAGAAAGAGCAAAATGCACATCTTCATAGGCAAGAGCCAGAAAAGATACTAAACAAATAAAGTGTAAAAGCCGTTGCAATAAAGAACAAAGTGCGAAGGCTCTATAAGTAAAACTACTTATAAAAACGAGCGACCGCTGTTCGCTACAAGCAAGCGTGCGCCCGCAACTACAAGCGATGCAGCCCAGGGGCGGAGCTCCCAAGGGGCCCTGTCAATATCTCATCTCTCGAATTTCATGTTCTAAGACGATTAAATTAACGAAAAGTAAAACGATAGAACATTCTAGAACAATTTTCGCAAACAAGTATACTACATGGGCTGAAAAGTCCCGGGATTTTTTATGAAAACAAGCGTTTTTTGGGCAAAGTTATATTTATTCCTCAACATAGTTGCCTTCGAGGGCGATACACTTGGTATAGCGATTTTCCAACATTTCGATGCCCTTTCTGTAGTACGAAACGTCCAAGACTTCGAAATACGCCTCGGTTTCCGCGGTGACTTCCTCATTCGATCTGAATCTCTTTTCCTGGAACCACCGCTTGAGGTTTGGGAACAGATAATAGTCACTGGGGGCCAAGTCTGGAGAATACGGTGGGTGAGCAACCAATTCGAATCATAATTGGTCCAATTTGGCCATCGCTTTCAAGGACGTGGGTGACGGTGCGTTATGGTGGGGTGATCCCGATTGATCACGGCTCGATTGAATACCACCAATCACAGCGACCGGTGCTTAGGAGCTTTGTAGTCTCAAGCGCTGTGAGTGGCTCGTGTCCAATTGAGCTGTGTCCAACTGGGTGCCACCCCGTTATAGTGATGGTACAGAACTTTTTTCTTCGCCATATGGGGCCATTTTTTCTTTATTTCGTCGTTCAGTTTGTCCAATAACGCTGCATAATACTCTCCCGTAACTGTTCTTCCCTTCTGCAGGTAATCGATGAAGATTATGCCATGCGCATCCCAAAAAACGGAGGCCATAAATTTCCCGGCCAAGCGTTGGTCTTTTGGCCGCTTTGATCGGCTTTCGTGGCTTTCCAGCCACTCTGCAGACTGCCTATTGAACTCAGGCGTATGATAATGGACCCACGTTTCATCCATCGTCACAAAACGTCGAAAAAAGTCCGCTCGATTACGCTGCAACAACGCCAAACCGGCCGTTGAATCATCAACGAGCTGCTGTTTTTGGTCGACGGTCAGCAAACGCGGCACCCATCGCGCCGATAGCTTTTTCATCTCCAAAAGATCGTGCAAAATGTATCCCGCCCGTTCTTTTGAGATGCCCAAGGCCTCAGCTAACTCGCGCAACTTCACTTTACGATCACTCAAAACGATTCGATGCACTTGGTTTACGATTTTCACATTCGTAGCCTCTTTTGGCCTTCCAGAGCGAGGTGCGTCTTCGGTGCTTGTACGACCCATTTTAAATTCACTAAACCACCGATAAACTGTTGCCCTCGAAGGAGCAGATGTGGGATAATATTTCTGCAACCATTGGAATGATTATTCAGAAGTTTTTCCCATCAAAAAACAATGTTTGATCAAGATGCGATATTCCTGTTTTTCCATTTATTTACGAAGGCGAAAGTAGCGTCACTTAAACGACTATAGCTTGTAAACGAATGGACGAAATGTCATGAAACTTCATACATAAACTAGTGACAGATGAGCCTCTCGAAATGAGTCATGTTCATTTTCTAGTGGCGCCACCTATTGAAAAATCGGGACTTTTCAGCCCATGTAGTAGATATTGACAGTCAACTCCCTTTGCCGCTCAGCATCACCCCTTGTAATATTATATAAACGGCGACCCGAATGGTTCCGGAGAGTTCAGTGCGAATTTTCAGCAGAATTAGAGTTCGGTACGAATTACTAGAGGAAAAAGTTCTGTACGAATTATCAAAGGAAAGAATTCAGTGAGAATTTTCATTAGAGTCAGAATTCTGAAAATTTTCTCGAATCGCTTTAGTCAAATCGTACGATAGCATATCAGTGGGCATAGTTCAGACGCTTAAAAATTCAATACTGAAAAATTATTAGGCGAATAATCATCGAGATTTCGCGATAAAGGGCGATTTTCATGTTCTCTTTCTTTTTTTTCTTTCTTTTTGTCTGTTCGCGAATGAGCTATTCGGGTCCGGTGGTTGGTACCTTGCCCCAGGTTCTCCAAGGCGAATTCTACAGAGACCATACGCGGTAGACGACCCCTCATCAGGAGGAGGAAAATTCAGGAAAGTCACGGGCCTCCGTCAAAGTGAGTTCAGTGTGCACTTCGACATCAGTAGGGTAGCTAGGCGGGTTCTAACCCAGGGGCAACGAGGGGGG
>NW_017300165.1:45099-48292 GCF_001594075.2 Trachymyrmex cornetzi
AGGGGGAGGGAGGGGGATGACGTCACAGGGGGATGACGTCACGGAGGGGGAGGGGTATGGCATCACGGAAGGGAGTGGTATGACGCCACAGGGGGGCGACGTCACTGGGTGAGGGATGACATCGCGGGGGTGTACAGGGATCACAGTGGGTGACGTTGCGATATAGGAGGACGTCCCGGGTGCAGGAAATTACGTAGCGGAAATTACGTAACGCGGGATGTTGCGTGCGCGTCGCGATAATGCGGGGTCAGTATCCGCCGGATATGCATCTTCTTCTCGAACGCAGCTTCTCACACGCAAAGATATTTTATGTATTATATATATGATTTGTAGTAATAATTTGAAATATTTACCATATTTTAATACCAGTTTTATATTCTATTTTAATAAGAGAGCCGCGATTGATGCTCTCACACGTGATGATACCGTCGAGCGCGATGGCGCACTCGCGCGTAACGTGATACCGTAGAGATAAGGAAGGAAGGAACAATTAATTGCAAACTTTGGGGTATACAATTTATATATGCATTTATTCTTCATGTAAGGCATTATATACGATATTATCTACAGCGTACACTATCAATTCACATTCAATATATAAATTTTTATCGTAAATTTTACGCAAGATGCTTATCGCATCACACTTGTTATTTATACCGTTTTGGCGTAAATAAGTCACGAAATATTTAAACTTTTCGCTCACACCGTTTGTATATTGGCACAGTTCACAATATACGTGTTCAATACATTGTTCGAGTTCGAGCATGAAAAGTATAGTTGACGGTTTCATGTATAAACACTTATTACACGAAGATAATTTCACGTTGTCCACATCATGTATTTTGATAAGTTCTATTTGAAGCGCCTGAATCACTAATGATGATGATGGAGTAGGCGACTGCATCAATTGCTCGATATCCGCCCGTTTTTTGACAAATGCCGTCCACATAACTTGAGGCAGGACGATGCGGTTGCCTCGGGTGTCGCCAATGGTAATTTCCACGTAGGAAATAGGTCCCACAGCGATCCCAATCTCTAGAAACTTGTACGCTGTCGGTGTCAATGCGAATATTCTACTCAAAATTGTACGAGAAGACGCGCTGTAATGAAGAAAAACAAACGAATGAGTAATATATAGAGAAAAACTTTTCACAAATACAAGTGAATTACTTACCACTTGCGCGGTTCATGTTGAACGTAAGAATCCATAGCACTGGAGATCACTGCAAAATGAATCTGTCGGGACGACTGATGCAGTATCGTTGTACCATTCTCTATTTAAATCTTATCCCCTCCAACAATTTTGTAACGAAAGATTTTTTAGACACATCTGGTGATGACATCAATGTAATCTAATATTGCAAATTGCAGCGTCTGCAAATTTGCAAGTTCCAATGCAACTTTGTCAGCGTAATGCAAGAATTCTTTCAAGGGCATTCAACATATTGCAATATATTTCGCGATAACATCATCATTTTTAACACGTGCAAAAGTGCACCCCTTACAATAAAAGATTTTAAACGTATCCTGCGATAACATCAATGTAATCTAATACAACGAAAAAAATGCAACTTTTGCAAATATACAACTGCTTTGTCAACGTAATATAAGAAATTTTTTCAAGGATATTCAATATGTTATAACATGTTTTGCGGTGACATCATCAATGTAATTTAATACAACACCTGCAAAAAATGCAACATTTGCAATTTCATCAAAGTATAGCTACTTTATTAGCGTAATTTAAAATTTTTTCAAGAGCATGAGATGTATGATATCATTAATAAAAATAGCGCGCATAATGATATATCGAACCGATATCGAATCGATACCGAACTGCTATCAAACCACTATAAACAGCCATCGGTACGCTGTAAACAGCTGTCGGACTGATATTTAAGAGCTATAAACAGCTATCAGTACGCTATAAACAGCTGTCTGACTGATATTTAACAGCATTCAAACAGCTATTGGTTCACTGTAAACAGCTATCGAAGTGAGACTCGCTATCTCGCTCGCTCTCGCGCAGCGGCGAAGTGGTGGGGCGGTTTTCCGTGTTGCCAGGGAGCCAAATGTGCATCACTGCCTTCAGCTTGGCTGCTCTGATCGGATGTCAGCGGGACGATGACCAGCGTGCGATATCAGTCAGCTGTGCTGGCTGTCTGACGTTCTTCTTTTCTGACGGTTGTCGTCCGTCCGCCTGATTTCTTCAGGGCTTATGAGACGATTCACAGCGTCTCTTTTCAGCTCGTATTCGCGTTTGTGTATTTAAATGTGCTTCTCTTGTGTGAACATATTGCTTATTCACGAAGCATACGCAAATCGTTTTTCGTGTTTTAGCTTGTATGATTGGCTTACTCGGTAAGTAGTCCTCAGTGCCTGGATCCTTGGAGTAGTCAGATAAATCTGGTGTCTCGATTTAGATTTTTTCTCCGTTATGGTCCGTGTTTGGCAATTTTCACGGGTTGTCCTTTTTTAGAACGAACCGTCCTGGTTGTCCGTGTTTTTGGCAAGCCCGTCTGTTTGTCCTTTCTTTTGGCAATCCCACCGCTGCCACCAATTTTGTTGTACCCTTGGGTGAAGGATACAGGTAGGGGATTCGCCGAGGACCAGGACGCACGAATAAACCACTCAATACAAAATAACACTTTAATAACTTTAGTAAATTCTTACAAGATCACAATTATTTAAATATTATGTGTTACACTTGACCTGTACTATTGCGATTTCGCGTCGGCCCGATTTTGGTTATAAGATAAGTTCGCGTTCGTGTTGACTTTATTAATCGGTCGACTTATATTTTATTCGCGTGAGCTGTTGACGTACGGGCGTTATCTCGAGTAACAGCTGATATTAGACTCTCCCTCTTTGCCAGTATGTCACGGTTAATATACTTGCTCGAACTGCTGACTGGACTAGTACTTCGGTCAGCTGTTCGAGCGGATTTCGGTTGCTCTCATTTTTAATGTGGTCATTGCTGACACTTGCAACCTGATTTCTAAATCTGACGGGCAATAGCTTCCGTCTTTCTGTAACTTGCGAAGAACAGCTTGCGTTATTTGCGACCTGCTTCCGCAAGATTGTCTTTTCGCAATTGAACTAAAGTAGGCAGTGAGTATGCTGACTTTTCGGTAGTCAGTGGTATTTGGTTCAATTGCGGAATAACCTAGTTTCCCAATTAATTTCTACATTT
>NW_017300165.1:48454-48688 GCF_001594075.2 Trachymyrmex cornetzi
AAAATCGAAAAAAAATTATAAAATTTACTTATTTTTGGCTCGCACAGCTGTCACGTCGGTTATATATTATATATGCTTGATATAAGAGTTTTAGAGTCCATATCTTAAAAATAAGCGGTCAGCAAACATCACATTATTGAAACAAACGATACCGAATTTGTAGAACTAAGGTTGAAAGTCTAGAAAAGATATATTTCCACCGAATAGGAAATACGTGTATACAGATGCTTTGCG
>NW_017300166.1:0-744 GCF_001594075.2 Trachymyrmex cornetzi
TGGGTTCTGTATCGTACTTACATCGTTCAACCGTTATCAGATTTGATTCTTATAAGTATAGGCATTTAAAAACTTAAAAAGTCGTATGATTTTATTTCTTCAAGGATATTCTTATAATTCGAATTAGGGTTAATCGAGTTGATGATATCCTTTGTATGTATGATCGTATACAAACTTATCTTTTTAAAAAAAGGTAAAAAAGGCGCTAAGCATGCATGTTTCTCGTGTAGAACCACCATTTGGGCCGGTTTCACCAACGCCAATTTAATCAGCCGTGGAACTGATGACTAATCGCGTTTGCTGTTTAGCAGAATTGAGCACTTACGGTTGACAGTGAATCACCGATTAGGGTTAATCGAGTTGATGTTTTTTCTTCAAGGATATTCTTATAATGATATGTATCATTCGTATAAAAGATTAGACATCAACAAAACTGGCGCCAAGTTAAATTCCATGTAATTCGTGCGGATACCAAATTATATAAATAATATTAACTTTAATGATATCATTCCTATAAAAGATTTGATATCAAGAACTGGCAAAGTTAAATCCTATTTCTCTCTCTCTCTCTTTATACCATGTCAAATTATTAATCTTATGATATGTATCATTTGTATAAAAAAATTGATATCAACAACTATGTGGCGCCAAGTTAAATTCGATTATCAAAATGAAAAGTAAAACTCAAGTGATACTATCTTTATTATTTACTTAATCCAAATGGTACTATCTTTAATTTTTATG
>NW_017300166.1:903-1369 GCF_001594075.2 Trachymyrmex cornetzi
TCCTTCAAAACATTATACAAAATATTATCACAAAATTGCGTTACCTTGCTCAATTTATTTAAGTGTTATCACAAAAAATTAAAGAATTTACAGTATAAAATGAAAAAAATTTAATTTAAATAGAAAAATTTTTCATGTAAAAACACATGGCGCTGCTAGATTTTGATCTCGATATAATAACATAATACTAAGATATGAAAAGAGAAATAAATAATAAAATTTATTCTTATTCAGTGTAAAGTTAAGATTAAATTTATTATTACTTTTGTTACGTTCTGCAGACGCAGATTCTTTTCTTCCGAGAGAATCGGCTCCGCCGCAACTACGGTTGGCGCCTGCGAGACGCGAGCAGGGGTTCCCTTATAAAAATTGAAAAACAGACCACCCAGGCTCCGCGAAAAACTCGTAAACGTCAATCAACCCGGAAAAATAACAATACTAACGCAGGCCTAAAAGGGACAAGATT
>NW_017300166.1:5264-5471 GCF_001594075.2 Trachymyrmex cornetzi
AAAAAAGGCCTAAAAGGGACAAGATTGCGAAAAATATCACAAACGGACCTAAGTCACGCGATGATAAAAATTCAACCTATTGTCCGAATTGTTGACCAATAATTCCACCTTCAGAAAAATAGGCGCCGCGTCGCCACAAAAACCATAAAAACACGAGATAATGTCTCACAGCTGTTTACTTAGCCATATTTTCCGCGAGGATGACGG
>NW_017300166.1:5700-7397 GCF_001594075.2 Trachymyrmex cornetzi
ACGCCTTAGATTAACAACGATAGGACACTTTAAAAATCGTAAATCTCGCGCGACATTGCAACTAACTATTGCATCCTAGACAAAGGGCACTACGCCCTTTTTTCGGGGTATAAATAGAGGCCCCGCGGAAGCGTAGACGCTCAGAAAATTTCTAACAGTTGCCGAATCCACGTCGCTAGTGCACAACATAAAGTTTAACAATAGCCGTCGGAAGTGCGCGGTAAATCTGTCACGCCGAGTTCTAAAAAATCTGTCACGCCGAGTTCAAATCTACGCAAGGTTCGCGGAAATTATTTGGTCCGGTAACCTCCGAAGTTCATAGAGGGCATACATTCGCCACCGCTATCCTTGGCTGGGCTTGCGTGGACGCTGGAACCGACTCATTCCACAAACAATCTTCATCACTAGTAAGTCTACATTTGCATGTCACCCTTCCCCCCTTTATTGTACCACCGCGCACCCGACCGCATACTCTCTCACACACACGCACGCACGCACGCACACATAAAAATTGTTATCAACGAAAATGCTATACACGCTCACTCACAATTTTAAAATCATTGTAACTAGACTTAGCTTAATTATGTAAATTAGCTTTAGCCTTATTGAAATAAATAGTTTTTAAAATTTTACTAAAGATTCCTCCGAGTAATTTTTAAATCGCCTCACTCGTATCCCGTTCCCTATAACGCCTAAGATTGCACGAGGTCCAATCCCAGGTCAAAAGGATTAAGTTCCTTGACCTAAAAAGTAAGATCAACGCTCGCACTGTCCATTGAAACAGGTGTCATAGCGTCCCTTCAGGACATTGACCTTCATTCTGGGACTTTAAAAGAGTGCGAACGACTCACAGCTGTATGCTTCCGTGCGTATACCTGTGAGATTGAGTCAACCGTCCTTCCGTACCCTCTCCATCTTCCTCTCTCGCCAATACTCAGGGTTGGACGTAACACACCAATGAATTTTGGGGGCTCGTCCGGGATTAAAGTGCAATCTTAGGAGACGGGAATGAATACGAGGAATTCTGGCGATAAATCTGAAGTAGAAAACCTTCATAAAACCGCAATAGAAAATCTGAGTAAGTTAAAATCGAGTACACAAAACACATTACACGCCTCTACTCCTCCCAAATCCTCTGAATCTGCATTCGGAACTGCAGGTTTTTCTTTGGATGAATCAGAGATTTCAGATAAAACTCTTGTGTTTGACGGTTCCGCCGACTCGGAGGACATAGCTACTCAACCTGTGCGCGATTCTAGTAATATTACGTCCAAGCGTCAAACAGTTGAGGCCATCCCTAAATCGAAGGGACCTAACGGAACAATGACGCATCCGAACTTATTCGCTACCTTAAAATACGCTGGCGAAACCGTACCTTTTTTCAATGGCAAAAACATCCTTTTAAATTACTTTATCGAAGGATGCGAGGAAGCAAAGTTCATGTTACCGGATGAAGCTGAATCGCAATTCACAAAAATTATAAGAACGCGAATTGTGGGTGAAGCGCGTCGCACTATACAAGATCAGGACTTTAACAGTGTGGCACAATTAACCAAATATTTAAAACAAGTTTATGGCGCTTCTAAAAATATATACCAACTGCAAGGCGAATTAGGCCGTATTTATCAAATGAATGAGGAGGACGTAATTACATACGCGAATCGGGTTAAGATTTTAGGAAAACAAATAATGGAAGC
>NW_017300166.1:7797-12166 GCF_001594075.2 Trachymyrmex cornetzi
CCCCAGGCACGACAATCCATTAACATTTTACAGGGAAATAATATTATTTGTCAAATATGTTCTAAATTAGGGCATAACGCTAAAAGTTGTCGAACCAATAATAACAGTAACCAGAATAAATCCTCCGTAACCTACCAGTGGTGTGACAAGCCGGGTCACTCGGCTAATAACTGCTGGAAAAAACAGAATGAGCAACACAATCCGGTTAATAAAGTAAAAGTTATCTGTCAAATCTGTGATAATTTTGGACATAGTGCTAGAGATTGTAGATAGGGCAGATTGCCGCAACATCAAACTCATTATTCTGCCGGTACTGTAAAGGTCAAGGGCATCTCCTCGAAAGTTGTGAATTACGAATCGCAAGTAATAACCGAAGAAAGATAAACGAACAGGGAAACTCCGACGGCCCCTCGAAGTCGGGTGTGCCACAGGGGTACGAGGGAGTCTCATACCCGTCGACATCGAAAAAGAGCCAGTAAATGAAAACGCGTTAGAAATACGTCCCGTAACCGTGACCCTCGATAAGCATAGTCGCGTGCCCACTGTTCAGGTAAACTTTTGCGAGCCAACACCACACATAACTTTTATGTTAGATACCGGTTCCGGGCCAAACATAATTAAAGAAAACTTTGTGCCTAAAGACAGTATTACCAATTATAACAATATTCTAAAATTAAATGGCATAAACGAATATCCCGTTTATACGCTTGGAGAAATAATTTTACCCCTCTTTGGAGAAAAGGTTACTTTTCATATCGTGTCAAGTGATTTTCCAATTTTACAATCCGGAATATTAGGCAACGATTTTTTCAAACAGACTTCCTCGAAAATTGATTACGCGAAGGGATATTTAGATATATCAGGAGTTAATATACCTTTCTTTTCACCAGAGACCATCATCGCACCACCACGAACAGAATCTTTATTTTATGTGAGAATAGGAAACCCAGAAATAAAAATAGGATATATACCGAAATTAAAAATAGCACACGGAATTTATTTAGGAGATACAATAGTAGAAAATGTCTCTGGAAAAGCATATGTGAACGTCATAAGCACGTTAGACGAAGAAGTTGAGGTACAAGTACCAACCTTACGTCTCAAACCGCTGGACGAATTATTTGATAACGATAGCTCAGGCATTGAAACACAAGTACATCAAAAAGAAATTATAAACGCGCAAATTTGTCCTACTTATCCGAGGGACATCCAAATTCATTTCGAGGACTTTAGTAACAATGCCAGTTCAAATAATAAAAATGACAGAATTACGAACGAAGATACAGCTGTAGTGACAAGAGAAATGAGTGACAGAGAAATAATTGATAAATTTGAGGAATTTAACGAGAATAAATTGACGAGAGGAACTAAAGAATACAGTAAAAATTCTACTCTAGTAATTCCTCGAGAGGAGGATTTCCATATCCCCTCCGAGATCCTAAGATCCAAAATCCTTGGAGAGGGAAGTTACCAAACCTCTCCTGAAAATTTCAAAATCCTTGGAGAGGGAAGTTACCAAACCTCTCCTGAAAATTTAAATAATTCCAAAATCCTTGGAGAGGGAAGTTACCAAACCTCTCCTGAAAATTCAAATAATTCTAAAATCCTTGGAGAGGGAAGTTACCAAACCTCTCCTGAAAATTTCAAAATTCTTGGAGAGGGAAGTTACCAAACCCCTCCCGAAGAATTAAATAATTCTGGAATTACAGAGGAAAGTTTCCATACTTCCCTGTTAAATTCCACCCCTGTCGATTGCAAGGAGGTAAGTAACCAAATCTCGCTATGCAATACTCAATTTTAACAAAAGGAGTCAAAGGAAAAGAGCTCCATTCTCGAAAAGATTAAATTACCAAGGGTTGGAATGCCCACAAAAAATGATAATCATCAAAATGATTCCTCTCATGTTACTATCAATGAACTTCTAGAAATAATGCAATCATATAATCCTCATATAAATGTTCGTAATTCCAAGGGAAATAAACCATCTTCTAAAGTCCTAGCGTCTACACAAAATCAATCTCAGAAAATGATAGACAAATTTATGCGCAAACGCAAGTCAAAACATAAGGAAGGAACTGAACAGGAATGTCGAAACGAAGCTACAAAAACTATTTCATGCAAATGCTTAGTAGTATCGGAAGAAGTCGGAAAGGATAGACTCACGGAAATTACAGAATTGTTGCGTTTAGAGCATTTAAGTTCTCAGGAAAAAACAAGTATAGCGAAGCTTATACTTGACAGTCAGGACAGATTTCACCTCCCTGGAGAAAAATTGACAGCAACAAATATATTACAACACCAAATACCTACAACAGATGATCGACCTATAAATACGCGACAATACAGATTCCCGCAAATTCATAAAGAAGAAATAAATAGGCAGGTAGAAGAACTGCTAGAAGGAGGTATCGTAAAATCTTCTCAGTTACCGTACAATACGCCTATATGGATAGTTCCAAAAAAGGAAGACTCGAAGGGAAACAAACGATGGAGAATGGTATTAGATTTCCGAGCCTTAAATGAAAAAACTATCAAAGACGCATACCCGTTACCTAACATTCGACATTTTGGATCAATTAGGAGGAGCACAATACCTCTCAGTATGCGACTTAGCATCCGGATTTCACCAAATAAAAATGAATCCTGCAGATGGTCATAAAACTGCATTTACAACTCCCTTCGGTCACTATGAATTTGGGCGAATGCCTTTCGGATTAAAAAATGCACCCGCTACCTTTCAACGATTAATGGATTTAGTGTTAGCAGGATTGCAGGGCGAAGAATTATTTGTGTATATGGACGACATTGTCATCTACGCTGCCTCATTGGAAGAACATGAAAGGAAATACAATTTGTTGATAGAACGGTTACGCAAGGCTGATTTAAAATTGCAGCCCGACAAATAAAAAAAATAGAATCCCCATAGCCTTCCTACTTATGTAATTAGTAAAGATGGAGTTAAACCCGATCCAACGAAATTAGAAGCTGTAAGGAAATTTCCAAGACCTAAAACATCGAAAAATATCAAACAATTTCTTGGATTAGGAGGATACTACGAAGATTTATACCAAATTTTTCAAAATTAACCAAACCAAACTAACCAAACCTTTCACCAATTTTGTTAAAAAATGACACTAAATTTGAATGGATGATGGATCAAGAAGACTCCTTCCAAGCATTAAAAGAGAAATTGTGCGAATAACCTGTCTTACAATATCCCGACTTTTCCAAACTTTTTATATTAACTACAGACGCTTCTGGAATAGCAATTGAAGACATCCTATCACAAGGAGACATAAATAAAGATCAACCGATAGCATATGCTTCGCGAACTCTAACCGAAAATGAAATAAAATACGACACTTATGAGAAAGCTCTAGCAATAGTGTATTGTGTCAAGCATTTTAGACCTTATTTATACGGACGGAAATTTACCTTAGTCACAGACCACAAACCTCTTTTTTGGTTTAAAAATGCGCAGGATACAAACATGCGAATACTACGATGGAGATTAAAATTAGCCGAATACGATTACGATGTAGTATACAAAGCAGATAAGACTAATGTAAATGCCGATGCTATATTGCGAAATCAGGTAGATCTTGAAGAAGCAAACTGTAATATAATTAATCATCACAAGCCTTTGAACCCTAATGATCCAAAAGATGCAGAAGCGATTTCTAAAATGCTAGAGAAATCAGATGAGGAAGACGAAGAGGACGAAGATTTTAAATTATATTTGACAGATGACGAACCACTTGAAAACTTATTATCAGATAATCGTCCACCTGAAGAGGATACAAATTCGACATCTCTCATAGAAAAGGAGATAGAAGAATCACAAGAACCACGAGCTATGGAAAAAACTTCAACACGCAACACTCTTCGAAATAATGGAATGCAGACTCGAAGCCAAACAGCAAAAAACAGGGATGCCCAGCAGGATAAGCTACCCAGAGATTTCCCACAACAAGAGAGTGAAATTAAAAGAACAGAAGACAGAAATGACTCATTGGGTGGAGAAGGCGATGCAGAAAGCGATGATAAAGAAGAAGATCAAGAAAAGGAAGAATTTGAAGAAGAACACAAAATTCAGAAATTAAAAGGAAAAACAGGGCCTGTTATTGTTAACGACCAAATAATTAAATACAATATTCTTGATTCTCGCGAATTATTATTTTTGCAAAAGGATAACGTTCCATATTTCGTCGACACCAATGGAAGACCGTTGGACTCAGGTTCACAAAAACTGTTTGAAAGAAACGAGATACCTAGCTTAGGAGATCTCGCTTTAGGTAAAGCCAAAGCAGAGAGAAACCTGAGAGAGGCCATGGCGGCCTTTTTCGCGTGATAGGCGAAAGCCACCGTA
>NW_017300166.1:12439-12647 GCF_001594075.2 Trachymyrmex cornetzi
TGTTAAAAAAGATTAACTTTATCTTGAAATTGTAATCAAAAGTCATAAATGTATTGTTCATCTTCTACAAAATGTATTTAAAAAAATGCATTTTATCGGACGTGAACAACACATTCATATAACAAAAACTTGAAATCAGCATTTCGAGATAACGTTAACTTTCTTTATAAAAGAATGTAAAATGTCGTAGAACAAAGTCATTTTTTAA
>NW_017300166.1:12744-14400 GCF_001594075.2 Trachymyrmex cornetzi
ATATATAATACACACATAAGGTTATATAACAGAAATCCTTTACTGTAAAAAAATATTAGTTAATTGTATACATTACCAACGAAATTACAAGAAACAAATTTTAAAATGGTATTATAGAGCGTATGAAAAAAATTAGATTCCTTTTCAATAAAAATTATAATTTATTTTAACGTATAAAATAAAATATATGCAAATAAATCTTTTCATACAGTTTTTTTCTTAAACAGCGAATTTCATTACAACAGCATCGGTTTTTTGCTTCGCCGATTTTGAAAGAGACAGCTCCACATTATCACAAAAATCCCCGAGTTAAATCTAATTCCATTGAGTCTCGTTGCGGTACGCATCCTGTTGTAATTCATTTCGTAAAAGAAAACCTCACTTTCTGATATAAATATTCGATTCACCGGTTAAAGCGTCGCCACCCTTTGTAAGTATACCACGAAGAGGTTTTCAATTTCAATATATTTTTTCTCTCTTGTGCGCGAAGGTAAAACGGAAGGGATTGGTATCACTACGTTTCTCTCGACCCCGCGAAGAAAACTTTATATATGAGCGTCTTTAATCTAAACCCCAACGGTAATCACATGCTTCTTTCTCTTAATCACTTCGTAATTCTTAATACCGCCACTAAGGCCTTTAATCGCACTACGATGAAAAGCGACTGAAGCAAAGTAAAGAAAACAGAACGAAAAAAGGGTAAAGAAGTAAAAAAATCTAGACACAAAGAAAACGCGAACAGGTATTAACCACAACGTAAGTAGTAGTACGTACGGTCAACGAATAATAATAATATAATAACATGACAAATTGAAGCGAAGATTGTGAACAATAATTTAATAGCAGAACGTTAATCTTCTCTCTAATCTTTCGTCCCTTTCAGCGCGTTAAACAGCAAAGGCGAGCTCATTTCGTCATTGTTTCTCTGTGAAAATCTATTTGAAGCTACAGAGTTAAAGCGATACAGTTTCAAGATGGATCATCTCTAAGATTACACCAAGAAATATAGTTCAACTATCTAGCTTAGTGGATATATAATTGCGCCATCAGTCTGCATACGATTTTACACAATTTTAACTATCCATTAGACGGTAAGATTGGTTTTTATCACTTAATGTAATAAGTCTAACATATATTTTGAAGTGTTAGAAATTGCACCGCTTTACTCTATTTCGTTAAAGATTTTTGTCTTAGTCTCGCAAATTAAACGAAAAATCTGTGACGAGTTTCACAAGTTTTGAACTTTTCACAGAATTCATTGAAATAATTTCATACTCGCAGAACCAAAATTTCGAAACACGAAATATTGAAATTTAACCGAAACAAAATATTACGCACCAACAATACAGAAGGCGAAAGCATATTGCTCATCACTAAACATCCGACGCGACTAATAGCTACCTGACTATGATTAATCAGTAAAACGCGTTCTAAAAACTTTGTTATAAGTCTTATAATCACATATCCTCTTCAAGAACGAAGATGCGAGAGACCACTCCTCGTGATATAAGATCTACCACTATTAGAACTTGTCTCGCGCGCTATCACAATTATCGAACGCGTAATAGGCCTCTCTCCTTGAATACAGTATTGCATGGTGACAGCAGAACAAAAGAGCGATGGTGTTGTCATTAACCCTTTAAATGACTCGCCATT
>NW_017300166.1:16500-17844 GCF_001594075.2 Trachymyrmex cornetzi
TCATACGAAACATTTTTCTCTATCCCTACTAGTTTTCGAGATATTTGACTGGATCACTTAAGATGGTCCACCCTGTATATATATTTATGTGTGCATGTATGTGTGTGTGTAAAAGAATAACAGAATTTAAGAAAAATTCAACGTAATTTTTGTGAATTAATATGTAAATATTTGTGTATATTTAACTTCAATTCAATTTTAAAGGAGAGTACACTTTTAATGATTTCCACGATCGAAAAGCAATCGTTTTATTTTTACATTTTCTTCTTTATTTTTCTTTATAGAAACAAAAAATTATCATAATAATGACATCACATTGAAGGAAAATTATACCTAACGAAATCGTTATCATATATCATTTATGCATCAATAATTTGAAAACTAAGTTTTAAGTTATTCAAGCATAATTGACAGCGATTTTGAAACGATATGAATTGATACGAAGGATTTTATTCATTTTATTTCAATGTGCTAATTTTTCCTTAAAGAAGAATACATATGAAAATGTCGAAATAAAACGATCCCTGAAAGGTCACACATAAGTTGTACTCCTTTACTTTTGTACTCGTACATTGTTTAATTACTATACATCACAGAGTTGGTAAGTTAATGTTTTTTTAAAACTGAATTAAGTTAAAATTAATGGCTTATAAAATTAATAAAGTTAAGTTAAAAGTTGAAGAAATAAAGAATTAACTTAATAAAAGTTAAGTTAAGACTGAATTAACTTAAGTTTAAAAAAAAGTTAATTTTGAAAAAAATTATTTTTGACATCAGAATGTCCTAATTTTTCTTAAAATGAGATTACTTTAAATAACACTTACAAATATAGATTATTAGGTACATTTAATTTTATAGCCACATGTAAGTTACTTATATATAATAAGAGTCACACTATATAAGGCGTTTTTGTCAAAATCTTGCGAGAGAAAAGGGAATATGAAAAGGGAATATGCAACTGAACGTTGACTGCGGATTGCACAGCTATTCAAAGAACAAATGAAAATCAAACTATATCTATAGATGCGTTCCCCTTAACACACGTAAGCGACACGCGGCGCCTTTCATCCTTGTTTTTTTCAATCTAAGTAAATATCTTCCGCCCGACTCTCGGCATCCTAATCTGACATTTCTGAATATGTTTTCATGTCTTGATCAATTGTGCATGTACACGTGTACGCGTATAAATGTGTTGCATATATGTACATATATCACGTATATGTATACATTTTTTTTATATATTACGTATTATGTTTATATTTTTATATTTATATGAATATAAAATAATGTAGTTGAAGTTTGGAACGATCCTGGAGCGAAAATTAAAGGTAAGCCCACACTGAA
>NW_017300166.1:19086-20501 GCF_001594075.2 Trachymyrmex cornetzi
GCCAGCCGTCCTCTCTTCCAGGATTATCCCGCCATTGGCTGTCGTTAGTTAACGAATGCATCAATCATCGATAAGACGCTTAGAGAATCCCGCTATAGAACAAGACTACATAGTCATTTTCTATATTAGTTTTATTGGATGCTGAATACAAACCCATTTTTCAAATTGTTCCATCACGTCACAATTTTAAGAAATTTGCAATTGAAATTATAATTCCTAGAATATTATCTAAAATAGAACATAGCGTTTTATATTAATATAATTATTTTGTTAAAGGAAGAAATCTCCTTTTCTGTAAATATACGCTATACATATATGTATATATATAGTCAGTGGCACAAGAGAGCATAATTAGCAGCTCTCAGAAAAAAATCGAGTATATAAAAAATTCAAGGGAATATTATCTATTAAGAGGACAGAAAATGTCGTTATTGTAACATTTTTACAAATACACCGTTTTCACACAAGTTATGGACTCTATCATTTTCAGTCAAAAAATCGTCGCAAGAAACTTTTTCTTCAAACAACTGTATCTTGCACAAAAATTGATGAACAGAAGAAAAGAGTTTTGTAGGAAACGTTATAAGCCTTAATTTGATATACTTTATATTTCTTACACAAATCCTGTAAAAACTGAAGTATTTATAAAAAAGTAACGACAAACAGTAACAGACAAAATTTTGAGAAAATATTGATAAAAGTAATTTTCTTTAAAGCTATTTTTCTAAAAATACATTTTGGAGAGTGGTACGCAACTAGTATCGTATATAAATACATATAAACTTTGAGAAAAATACGAATATTATTTTTTCCAATTCGATTACATACGTATTAATAAATAAATTCATATTTTAACGTAAATTGAGATTTAACGTAAAATAAAGTCGAGTTGGTTAAGACGCTCTTCCCGGATAGTCGAGAGGTCCCAGGTTCGAATCCTGGCTGAGGTAATATTTTTCGCAATAAGATTGTATAATAATAATTTAGAGGGGATTATTTTCATACGTAGGATTGTCCGAAAATTTTTCGGCGCCTTATTGTATTCGATTTATTAACATGTCAGTGATTGTGGTAAATGTTGGAATGTTTCGACGCACAGTCACATCTGAGATAATTAAATTTAAAAATTAAGATCTTGTATTGTGTTTATAACATCTAACTTAACCGAATAATGGAGTTGTTGATATTTATATGCTTAGCATTTACACGGTCGTAATTATTACTTATTTCTTAACGTAAAATCTTAACTTGACAATAAGTACTTTTTACGTAGGCGTAGCCGAATCCGAGATATTTACAAAAACCGTTAAAAAATTAGTTTTGTTTGAAAATAAGAGGAAACATTCTTAAAATCGTATCTCGGAAACTATTGGTCGTACAAGAATGAATAAAAAATGATTTTGTGTGTGTGTGTG
>NW_017300166.1:20802-21393 GCF_001594075.2 Trachymyrmex cornetzi
CTTATTTCTTATAATGACCTTTATTTCGATAAAATCAATACTATCGAGAAATATTTTTGAAGAATCGCATTTTTGATCAGTTTTTTTGAAGCTGGAAAGTTTTCCAAGTAGACTAGCAATCAAGACTTTTAGTATATGTTGTATAATACGCCGTTTCGAACAACTTACCGCAAATAAATCTTTTATAGCAATTTTGTCTCCAAATAATTTAATTTTCCTGTACTATTTAAGGGTATGCTGGAGTTATCAAAATATGATTTATATTCGAATTGATTGAACGGAATAAAAAATTCTTTTACAGTGTTGTACCCTTGGGTGAAGGATACAGGTAGGGGATTCGCCGAGGACCAGGACGCACAAATAAACCACTCAATACAAAACAAAACAACACTTTAATAACTTTTAGTAACTCTTTCAATATTCTCAATTAACAATTATATGTTACACTTTACATGTATTATTTCGATTTCGCGTCGGCCCGATTTAGGTTTATAAGATAAGTCCGCGTTCACGTAGACTTCATTAATCGGTCGACTTATATTTCATTCGCGTGAGCTGTTGGCGTACGGGCGTTATCTCGAGTAACAGCTG
>NW_017300166.1:23047-23712 GCF_001594075.2 Trachymyrmex cornetzi
GGTGGCTTTCGCCTATCACGCGAAAAAGGCCGCCATGGCCTCTCTCAGGTTTCTCTCTGGCCAAAGTCGTAAAATACAAAAAACACTACCATTTAGCCTTGCCTATCAGCGAAAGATAACGAGAGGGATCGACAATGACCCTCATCCAGATTTCCGCAGTAATAAAAGATTTACGATTTATCATTGAAAATTTAAATTTAGAAACTGTTAGCATTGTTAAAACCGATTATGTCAATAACGTGCCATGGAGCAATATTAAAACTGAATTGCAATTAATTTTTGTGGATTCAACAGCCAAATTAATTGTATGCAATGGACTAATTAAATATGCCCCCAAAGATCTTCGACCTACGATAATCGGGGAAATGCATTGTCTACCTACGGGAGGACATCGAGGCGTCACAAAGACATATAACAGAATAAAATACAAATACCATTGGGAAAATCTAAAGTCCGATGTTCAACGATACTGTAACCGTACTCGCGAGCAACGGCACAACTTCGTCGCGTGTTCTTCGTACTCCTCTTACGCAAAAGTAGCTCCTTTCTCTCGGTAACTGAATTTTGCAACAGCCAGGCGGTTTTTCGGCCAAGATTGTAATTCTTATTACTAAGTTGGGCGCCAGGCACGAGAGAGCGTGCCACTCTTTCCGAAATCTCCTTAC
>NW_017300166.1:24653-25772 GCF_001594075.2 Trachymyrmex cornetzi
ATTTATTCGCTATCGTATTTTTTGCTCATTTTATTGGATCGGCCATTCCTAATTCGGACCGTAATCAAAATTTACGCACAACAGGCTTATAGCTCATTTAATTTCGAACAAATTAAAAAAAACAACTTTAAAATCGGTTAAGAAATAGAGCGTCGGTCGAATTTTGTCCACAAAAGGAGCCTTTCCGCCCACTGGCGGATGGCACCCAGTTGGACACGGCTCAATTGGACACGAGCCACTCACAGCGCTTGAGACTACAAAGCTCCTAAGCACCGGTCGCTGTGATTGGTGGTGTCCAAGGGAGCCGTGGTCAATCGGGATCACCCCTGCCACGGCGATGGTGCGACGCGATTATAGCGAACGCCTCTATGCGACACGACTCTACTCGACAACGCGAATCCCGGAAACGGACTCTATTCGGTAACACAACAACCAGAAGTTAACTCAGCAACGCAACAATACGCGTTCCGATGCGACAGCACAATGCTCGGTGGCACAATTACCGTGAGCGTCCGACGCGACGAGATACTAAACGATAACGTCTATAGTAAGCGTCTTTACGCGACACGACGAGATTCGATAACGCGACTACTCTACGCGTTTCTACGCGACTTTACTCTACTCGAAAATCGGGAGTAACTCCCCTGTAGCGAGAGAAACGAGCGCGACTCAGCCCACGATACTCTCGAATCCACCTCAACTCGGTAATTAATATTCTTCCCCTTATTCTGACTCTCGAAACGCGACAGCTAATTACTTCCAAGGCTCGGGAGGATGGCACGTGGCTCGCGGTTCCGCGGCTCTACACGGCGGCCACTGCGCTGATCTATTGTTACGATGCGAACTGGCTTACGCGCGATCCCCCCGGCGACGAACCCCGGTCGGCAGCTTCACAAGCGTAACGCTCGTCTCACCCTCGTCGTCCCCTTCACGCTATGTCCTCTCGGCACGCTTTCGTTCTCTCGGTCTCGGGCTTCCCGGTTGCGAACTCGCACTTCCTTCACAATTTATGGCTCGCTCGTCCACAGCAAGAGTGAGGCCCGGGAGCTTCCGGCGGATTCTCGCAGGCTGCTTAGCTCCCCCCCTTTTGCGGAGGAAGGTAGTCATGTTGACTGGCTT
>NW_017300166.1:25832-26841 GCF_001594075.2 Trachymyrmex cornetzi
CCCTGTCAAGGGTGGCGTCTCTGCTCACGGCCCCCGCACCTCCTGGCCTGGCGGGGGAGATCGGGATGGATTTTCCTCTCGCTCCTCGTCGGGGCTCTATGCTCCCGACGGACGTCCGTCCGGCCCCTCAAGGGTGGCCGGGAATTCTGGCCTCCTCCGGTGCTCTGTAAGGGGTGTATGGTGAAAGTATTGTTCCTTTCGTGTGCGACAGCGATTACGAGCAATGATACAAAATAATACAACCTGCTTATCTGGGCTCCCGGATGCGCGTCCTTCTCTCTTAGCTTCTTCAGCCTTCCTTCCAATCCTATCCTTCTTCTGTCTTCCTTCCAAGGATGGCGGGCGAGACGGCACGATGATACAATGAAATTTCACAGCAGCTGCCGAGCGTGATCCGTGGCGCGTCTACGCTTTCTGATACGCTTTATCGTTACGCAAAGGAAATGCTAATACAAAAGAGGAAAATCTGCCGAGAAAAATAAATGACATGAGTGTTAACGCACGTTCGCAGGTGCGCTTGCACGCGCGCTCGCGTGCGCACTCGTCCGCGCGCTCGCTCTTCGAGCCAGTAGGAAGCGCGTGTCCGCCGCCGACAAATCAGCACAGTGACGGACAAAATGTCACGTCACAATACATATAGCAATGTTTACAATGTCAGTTGAAAAACCTATTTCGAGTAAAAACCAAACAACCTATGATAATCATCGATACACCACGATCATCTTTTGATAAGGTCGCCATGGATATCGTAGGACCTTTACCTTAAACCAGAAGAGGCAATGAATATATTTTAACTCTGCAAGACCAGTTAACTAAATTTTGTATGGGAATACCATTACTGAATCAAACATCAGAAACAATTGCGGAAGCATTTGTCGATAGATTTATTTGCGTATTAGGAGCCCCTAAAGCTACACTGTTAGAAATTTCTCAATGAATTTTAATTAACATGTAAAGGAAGCATGTGGTTATGCACGAAATTAAATGTAATGAATGATGTAAATAAAAA
>NW_017300166.1:27035-28058 GCF_001594075.2 Trachymyrmex cornetzi
TAATATTTGTAAATGTAAAAGTACATTAAATTTCAATACGCTTAACTTAAAAGGTAATTTTTAAGTTAAGTGTATTGAAATTTAATGTACTACAAACTTAAATTTCATTAATACGTACATTAATAGTTATTTCAATTACGATTAATTAAATGTCATTTATAAAAGTATAATAATATACTAATATAAAATTTCATATACTAATATAAAATTTCATTACACATTACACTTAATTTTTCAGTTACTGTAAACTTAAATCTCATTAACATGTGCATTAATAATCCTTTCAGTTACAGAGAAATTAAACTTCATTCGCCAATGTACATTAAAAGTTAATGAAATTTAAGAACATTTCTATTCTAACAGTGTATATTAACAGATCAAGGGAGAAACTTTATTAGTGAATTAATAAAGAAGATAGCAAAAATATTTAGAATCCGCAAATTCCGTACAACTGCATTTCACCCTCAGTCGAATGGACCTCTAGAACGATCATTTCACGCATTAGGAGATTATTTGAAACAATACGCAAACGAGTAAAAACAATGGGACAGATGGATTGGCTTAGCCACGTTTAATTACAACACTAGCATTCACGAGGCCACGAAACATACGAATTGGTGTTCGGTAAAATAACAAGAGTACCGTCAAATGAACTCTTAAACGCTGAAAACAAATTAGCTAATTACGATGATTACTTAATAAATTTAGTTACACAACTCCAAACAAATGTTCGCGAAAACGTCGTAGAAGCTAAAGTTAAATCGAAAAAACATTATGATAAGAAAATTAATCCACAGAAATTTAAGCCTGGAGATTATGTATTTTTATTAAAGGGGCCAAAACCTGAAAAATTTGGAGACCAATATATCGGTCCTCATGAAGTTTTGGCAATATTAAACAGAACCAATGTTAAAATTAAAATAAAGAAAAATAGTAGCATCATTCACCCCAACCGCCTGCGAATTTCTCACATTGGACCAGCTCACAATAATTAAACAAATCAAATCGACATTTCGGATAATG
>NW_017300167.1:0-227 GCF_001594075.2 Trachymyrmex cornetzi
ATACAAGTACAAACACATAATCGCGCCGCTGATGTCGATGACACCCAAGAAACCGAATAAGAATTCTGGAAAGGGATTTCCTCGCACAATGACGCTAAACGACAACGCGATCGATTACGTGCACTGGGACGATCCCAACGAGCTGGTGGATCGTCTGCGATTGCTCGACGCTTCGCACCGAGCGGGCAACAACGCTCACGACAACGAGATGCTGTCCATTATCGAGG
>NW_017300167.1:1057-2521 GCF_001594075.2 Trachymyrmex cornetzi
TAAGGTTGTCAAATATCTCCCTTCCGCTTTTTTTGTCTTTTGAATTTCGCGGCTATGTACAAAGCGCTACAGAGGTCGTATCTGGCAATACTATACACCATTTCAAAGGTCTTGACATAACCTACAAAACGACGCTATGCATGATTAGTTTGGATATTGCGTTCAACAGTTATAGACGTGTAAACATGGAGTTCACTAACGCCGAAATTCGCGCTATTTTAAAGTTTTCCTTCGTTAAAGGCAAATCCGCTAGAGAAACGTTCCGTGAGATTAATGGTGTTTTGGGGAATGGTACTCTATCACTTCGAACCGCGGAGGAATGGTTTCGACGATTCAGAGCCGGTGAAAACGAAACCATGGATAAGCCAGCCGGCGGAAGACCTGTGACGACGAATACCGATGAAATCATAGAAAACATCGAGTTAGACCGGCATGTGGCATCTCGTGACATCGCCCGGGAGATGGGAGTTAGTCACCAAACCATTTTAAACCATCTGCAGAAGGCTGGATACAAAAAAAAGCTTGATGTTTGGGTGCCGCATGATTTGACGCAAAAAAACCTTCTGGACCGAATCAACGCCTGCGATATGCTGCTGAAACGCAACGAACTCGACCCATTTTTGAAGCGGATGGTGACTGGCGACGAAAAATGGATCACATACGACAATATCAAGCGAAAACGGTCGTGGTCGAAGGCCGGTGAATCGTCCCAAACAGTGGCCAAGCCGGGATTGACGGCCAGGAAGGTTTTGCTGTGTGTTTGGTGGGATTGGAAGGGTATAATCCACTATGAGCTGCTCCCATATGGCCAGACGCTTAATTCTACCATCTACTGCGAACAACTGGACCGCTTGAAGCAGGCGATCGACCAGAAGCGTCCAGAATTGGCCAACAGGAGGGGTGTAGTGTTCCACCAGGACAACGCCAGACCACACACTTCGTTGATGACTCGTCAGAAGCTACGGGAGCTCGGATGGGAGGTTTTATCGCATCCACCATATAGCCCGGATATAGCGCCAAGTGATTACCACCTGTTCTTGTCCATGGCGAACGCCCTTGGTGGTGTAAAGTTGAACTCAATACAGGATTGTGAAAAGTGGCTGTCCGAGTTCTTCGCAAGTAAGGAGGGGGGCTTCTACGAGGGGGGTATTATGAAGTTGCCGTCTAGATGGAAACAGATTATCGAACAAAACGGCGCATATTTGAACTAAATCCGATCACTGTAACACTTTTTATAAAGCATTGAATAAAGAGCAAAAAAGCGGAAGGGAGATATTTTAAATGTAAAAAAAACATACATAAAGTGAAACTTAAGGTAATACACAATAGTAATACATGAAGCATAATACGTAAAAATAATAATAGTAGTAGTAAAAAATAATAGTAATACATAATAGCAACATATACTACATATAATACATATATTACAAAGGTATCCGCCAATGTCCCCATGGTAACGTCTCC
>NW_017300167.1:2715-2925 GCF_001594075.2 Trachymyrmex cornetzi
TGTGTCCTTGCCGTCCACCCGCATCGCGTACATTTCTCTGAGTCCAACGAATTCGGTCATTATCATACTGTTGTTCTCATCCTTCATCAAACCGGGTACTTTTTTGTTCGCGAGAGGCATACCGTACGCGTTGTCCGTCGGATAATCGCTCGTGTCGAATCTTGCGATATCGCGTTTCATAGTCTCGTACGCATCGTCGCATTCTATACG
>NW_017300167.1:3397-3954 GCF_001594075.2 Trachymyrmex cornetzi
TGGCTGACGTAACGCTGCTTATCGTACAGCGTCGCTAGAAATTTATCCTCGCGCTTGCCGGGTGGCTTATCGCGCATCGGACAGAACGGTAGGTCAGTGTGCCGATCGTGCAGACGCTGTGGATACTCGAGATGGACCTCGAGAATATAACCGGTAGGCGAATCCGGAGCGATCGCGCTCACGTCAAAGTTTGCGACGTCTTCGACCCATCGAAATTCGGCGTACGGCAATAGTTGACACATCGCCCATCCGTACAAATTATTCACATCGTAGTACATAAGGTACGACGACGGTTTCGATGAGTCGTACGAACGCATGTACTTGTTATTAGCCTGCGCGTATCTGCCGGAACATTGACTGAGGCCACTGCGTATACCGCGCTCGATAAACGTGACCATATCAATGTCGATGAGCAACTCGAATCTTACGCGCGTATGTTTCAACATAGCGTCCCACATGAAACCTGGTAATGTATAATAATGCGCGGGATCGAGACCGTAACTCGCGACACAACTTTCGCGGAAATTTTCGAAAATGTCGGCTAATAACAATACATC
>NW_017300167.1:4003-4908 GCF_001594075.2 Trachymyrmex cornetzi
GCTGCCATACGTTCACGGCGTGAGCGTAATCGCTCTCGGATACTGTATCGCCCGTCAATGAACTGTAAAATGATTCGCGAGGTGGTAACTCGGTTTCTTCTAACTTTTCGATACAGTCAATGTATTCATATGGAAATATACCTTTTCGCGTAAGTAATTCAAATTCTTCGTCCGATAATGTTGAAAATTCGGAACGTACAATTTTTAATTTATCTTTATCGAGATACGACGCCAATTTATCAAGGCTTGTACTTAGAAATTTAAATGTATCTATAAACCTTAATTTTACACAATTTCTTTGAAAATTCTTTTCATTTTTGTCTTTGGTGCTATCGATGTGTTTAGTGAATGATATGTATTTTTCTTTCGTAATCGGTAATACATCTACATTTCCATCGTATGCGGTAGCTATTTCTTTGATTATGAAATGAGCGTCGTACCCCGATAAATTATGAAATACAACCGGAATGGTATATGAATTTTTATAATTCAGATTACAATTTGAATGCGTTGGGCCGCGGTATCTACCGGTTAAGTGGCAATGATCGTGGACCCGCGTATCATCCGACGCGAACGGCTTCTCGCAAATGTGGCAACGCGTCGCGGTGCGGTACTCCTCCCATTGCTGCTTGGATAACGCTTCCATGGGCACGTTAGCGGATACAATATCTTTTACGCGATGCGCTAAACTTCTGAGTTTTTCTGTGAACCATGATATACAATTTTCGTCGCGACGGAAGTGATACGACGACAACGAGTTGTCGTACGAGCAACGCACGTAGTAGCCCACACTGCATACCTTGTGCCGCTGATATGTGTACGACGCGTCTTTTTTGTCGGGCTCCGTCTTCCGCAGGACGCACTCCAGGTCGGCGTAGACGACGAACGACACACGTTCCTGATTG
>NW_017300167.1:4953-6714 GCF_001594075.2 Trachymyrmex cornetzi
TCATTAATTTTTCTGCAGTCCACTTCGTGCGTCTGCAATTTTTGGCTCGACCCAAAATAGTGAAGGCACCTGTAAATAAAGAAACAAAAAAATTATAACTATTAACATTATTTTTATTAGTAAGATGAAAAATAATTATTTATGTGCGTACTTACCGATCGCAGAAATATTTCTTGTGCTCCATTCTTGTCAGTTGGGATCTCACAAGGCGAGATAGATCCTTTATCCACTCAAAGTGGCCTACACCATCGTTGCGTGGATCTTGTAGATACAGCACGTTCACGTGCTTGTCCTTCTTGTCACCGGTGAGGCGTAGAGGAAGGATCTGCTTGTTCTCGATGCCGTATACGTTGATCGACACTGCATTCAAATGTTCGAATTTCAGAACGTCTTTCAAAGTCACTGGAAACTCGATACCCGCAAAATTTAACACAGTACTGTAATGCGAGTACGACGATTCCCGATCTGCATGTCTTTCTGCGGGGTACAGAGCGGCGACCACTGACCACGCGAAGCACGCATTGTCCATGGATTTCCCACTGACCACCGCTCGTTTCATCGCTATGTCTCGCGGCACCTCAACGTGACATCCCGCGTGCATGGGATTCAGTTTGTTCACATTCACTACCAAATTGAGGATTCGCGACAATGTCCACCCACTGTCGCGTTCCTGAAACTCTTCGAGCGACGCTAATGTGGGCTCGACGACGCGCGTCACGTACCACTCGCGTATATCGGTGCACCGATAAATCTCGCTGTTCTTAGTAATTATACTCTTATTGGCGCGTTTGTCTTTTGTCGCGAACTCACCGTTGAACGTTGTGTTCACCTTTGCACTATCGTGTCTTTCCACAGCGTCCCGCACTCGCTCTACCACTATTTCTCTCACATCTTCGAGAAATCGGCGAGGTTCGATATGATTATAGTTTATCATCGCGCCCGTCACTATACGGCTCTCGAACGCGGCTTCGATCTCTCGCCATACGAGAGATCGCTCGTTGCCATTCGCGTACCCTCCGCTACCCGCGTACTCGCCACCAACGTGCACGAAACGTCGCTCTAATTGCGATTTTGCGCCCGCGAGTCGTGCGATCCTCGCCACCGCGGATTGTCTATGTCCAACGGCGAGGCGCGGACGCTTGGTACGGCACAGTTTTTCGAGCCGCTCGATGCACTTGTCGCATCGTTGCCATGCGAAACACCCCGCCAGAGTAGCGACCTGACCGCACTGCTTCAGCAGTTCGCGTTCCACTCGCTCGTGATTTTCCATGTCTTTTTCACAGTCTTTAGATCACGTTGCACTCTTCCACGGAGCACTTGCACGTGACTCGTTCACACACGTTGCACCGCCGCTCCATATCTATAATTGCATAGTACTTTCGCGCCATGTAATACTTTTTTAATGCGGAACGGCATGAATAACACTGAAAGCATTCATCTTCACACGTGTCACGAAATATATATTTTTCTTTTAAAGCAGGATCTCCCATCCAGTAGTAGGTCTCGTGATAGCAATTTAGCATACTTACATCACCGCCTATCGACAGATTGGCTATTTTTTCACCACCCGCGGGAATCGTAATGTTCCTGTAGCAGTGATAAACAGTCTCCATCGCGATTTTCAACACACAAAAAAAGTCATTGTCTGTTAACCTGCGAGTTTTATATATATTTTCAAAGTCATAATTCTCACAATATTTGTTGAATAACCGCGTGTACACTTTCTGTCGCGCGAATAAAGGCCAAGAACAAACGGGTTGG
>NW_017300167.1:7364-9644 GCF_001594075.2 Trachymyrmex cornetzi
CATACTTTTTGCATTGCACTTAACGATTGATTCGATAATCATACAGGGCACCAACTGAGGTACCACGCGCTGATGACCCATTATATATTTCATTTGAAACTTCTTTGTCCCTTTGTCTACCCTCTATTAGGTCGCAGCATCGGCGATGTGACACCTATCATTTCTTAGAAAAAAATCGCTATCGACGCCTCTCTTAACGCGTCGTGTCATATTCGCGACATGTTACCGATCTCCTAAAACAAAATATCTTATTCACATTATAGTACCGCGACGCATTTCGGGGTTGGTGTGGGATCTGCGCGGGGGGAACAACGGTGGCGGCGGTGGCGACCACAAACGCATTTTTTCGGGTGTTTATGTAAACACCCGATAACGCCGGGGCCTTCCTTCGCCTACGGAACACCCGATAACGCCGGGGCCTTCCAGCACCTCGCGCCTACCAGTACCCCCCGCTCCCCGCACTCCTCTCGGAGGACCTGGGTTAGAACCGCTACAGTATACCTACTCTCTCTCATATCCTCAATAATTTTATTATCGTCCTTTCTCATATTAATTAGAATTCGACGAGGAATCTGCTTAATGAGGATAGAATCTTTTATATTAATTACATGTTCCCCAACCTCACAATTCCCAGCAATAATTTCCTCAGCAAATATATCCTGAAATTCAACAAGTAGTTTTGCTAAAAGTTCTTTCTGTGACTGATTTAAATATTTGGAATATCCTTTTCAAAAAGACATTTCAAATTTGATAGAATATTAAACTTATCATATTCTTCTACTCGACAACATTGAACATCATTCCTCAGAATTTCTTTTTGATTAAGAAAGAAGGACTCGAAAATATTTCCCAAATTAATCTTTTCAAGAAAATCGATACCAAGAATACAATCATCATTAATTTTTGCAATTAACATTGGAATCTCCACTAAGTAATTCCCAAGTCGAACTGTCGTAAGCATTTTATAATTAATTGTAACTTTTTCGGTCGTGGGATATTTTACATTACAATTATTTATTTTAACTTTATTCTCATTCAGTTCTACCAAATTCTCATTTAAAATAGATACATCTGAGCCAGTGTCAATTCTAAATGTGCATTGCTTATTATTTATTTTCCCTTCGAAACAAAAATTCTCTGAATTACATTTAAATCTATTTATCCTGAAAGAATGTTGATTAGTGACAAGGTTACATTGATTATTAATATTACAAGAACATTGCTTATCATTACTTTTGTGGATGGGTACCGCTGAATAACTGGTGTATCCACAAATTAAATATATATTGTGATCTTTATTCAACTCTGTATGTACACTATGTACAGAAGTACCTTTTGGTACTATATGAAATGCTTTACGGCGCCTTGCGGCGCGTGTACGCTGGGTGTAAGTGTGTACTATTCACTGTCCGTGTCGGATCCAAACAGCTGTTGTTGTAGTTTCGGATTGATCCGTTTGGCCCGCTTACGCCCGGGTGTCCTCGGCTTCTGCGGCGTCTTCGGCAGTGGACTGATGGGCGGTCGAATCTCGCAGAGTTCTTTTAGAGGTGGTAAAGGATCCCGTGGCACCGGTGGCCAAGTCTGCGTCGTGGCTTCGCAGACAGGTCGTCGTCTGGGATCTCCGATAGCTGCTGCTGCTCCTGGCTCGTCCGGCTGGTCCAGTGGGATCAAGTGCCACCGCACAAAGGTGATACCCTCATCCAATGGTCTCTCCTCCAAGGAGAGTGGTCTTGGGGGACCGAAGTGGTCCCGGCGCCTTTTTCGCGGCAGGCTGGCGGCTGGTCTTTCCTGCCAGGAACGGAGGCCCGTGAGAGCTCACTCCGAGGAGTAACGGAGGCCCGTGAGAGCTCGCTCCGAGGAGTAGCGGAGGCCCGTGAGAGCTCGCTCCGAGGAGTAGCGGAGGCCCGTGAGAGCTCGCTCCGAGGAGTCGTGGAGGCCCGTGAGAGCTCGCTCCGAGGAGTAGCGGAGGTCCGTGAGAGCTCACTCCGAGGAGTAGCGGAGGTCCGTGAGAGCTCACTCCGAGGTACAGATAAAAGACCCTGTAAAGAGAGTCTGCTTTGTTGACGTGAAGGCCCGAGGGGCTCACTTCACGGTACAAAAAGTGATCTGCTAGATTCAGAGGCCCTAGGAGCTCTCTCTGAGATTCCAGTTTCGATGTCGATTGATGCGTGGGTGGTCTCTTATATTGACCGCTAGATCAATCTTGAATGCGGGCTGGCGCTCGACCGCGTGGCCGCCACGCGGCGGCGGTCGCAGGCGCCGCGCGCCAGTGCCGCGCTA
>NW_017300167.1:9782-18151 GCF_001594075.2 Trachymyrmex cornetzi
CGACTATTCCTTGTTTACCGAACTGCCCGGACATTCTGATCGGAAGTGCTCCTCCTTACCGGAAGTACTCCCAACATTCCTTCTCACTTCCATTTCCTTTCTTATAATTGTTTCTTTTTCCAAACTTTGAAAATTTATTTTTATTAATTTTTCCTTCCCTTTCTTTGCCAGTTTGTTTTTCTTCCCCCTTATCTTTAATCTCAGAATTACTTTCTTTAAAATTGTGGAAATTTCTCTCTTTTCTTTTTTCAAAATTATAATTATTCTTTTCCTTATACTGAGAACAATTTTCTTGAATTAATTTGATTGCTTTTGTTCTTTCAATAGCAACTCTTAATGATGTCGCCCCCTCCAACTGTAACGCCCTTTTAACAAATCCGTCTAATAAAGCGGAGACAAACTGCGCGCACGCGACTTTATCGCGTATTACATCAGAACACTCCGGATATGCCAATTGAGATAATCTTTCTATGTCTGAACCGAGAGAAGCAATACTTTCCCCAAATTTCTGTTTACGATTCGTAAATTGAGAGTAATAGTTCTGTAACGACTGCGCTTCGCCGAAACGTAACTCTAATCGTGATTTCAATTCTAAAAAAATCTAAATTTTCCAAATTTTGTACGCCTTCCAACACCGCTCGCACTTTTCCTCTCAAGCACGACGCTAACACGGCAACCTTCGTTTCCGCTTCCCAGCGATTTGCACGAGCGATCAAATTAAATTGAGCAAGAAACTCTCTCAGAGGTGCACTTCCGTCAAACGTATCCGGCTTTAATTTAACGTTCGTTTCTCCGTGAAATAAAACACGGGATTCTACTCGTTCACGCGTATTCACACGATCACTGTCACTCGCAGATGATCGCGTATTATCGTGAAAAATAGCGCACGTTTCAACGCGTTCTTGTACGTTTGTACCGTTTCCGCCGGTTGTCAAAAAACGTGTAACGCGATCGCGCGTGTTTGCGAAAAAAAACTCTGTTATCGGAAGGACTTATTTGAGTGTTTCCGTTGCGCCGTTCCTCCCGTAACCGCTGGATTTCAGCGTCGCGTTGTCGCAGCGAGTCCATGCAATGTGACAGCGTGCGTTAATGTTCCTCACGCATTTGTTGCATCTCGGTGTTGCGTTGACGTGAAGATTCCGTGTATTCCGTTCGCGCGTGCCGTTGTTCCTCTCGCAGCTGCTGCACTTTCCGCAACACGGCCTGCAGAGCTATCGTCATAGGCGACACTTCCTGCGACATCCTCGCAGTTGACAGCACAGGAGATTGCTCTGTATCAATAACTCTCCTCTTTCGAGCTGTAGATTCCCATACGGCACGCATCGAATGTTCAAGCGGACGAGCCCCCAAAATGTTACGCCCACGCGACCAATTTGCGAGGTCGCTCTCACAGACATTTACACGCACTACCGAGCCGCCGAAATAAACAACACGGTCGTAAAAGAACAGAACGTTTATTGCAAAGGAGAACACCGTTAAGATACAAGATGGAGCAAAACCAAGAGTACGTCTCAACGCGTCGACAGCTCACTTCCGAATTTATCTGTCTTGTTTGACAATTGACACCCAGTCGTCTGAGTAACGTGCGACCGATCGATACGGCACGGACATCAGATCGATACAGCACGGGCGTAACAATATCATTTATTGTTTTTTTGTTATTATTTATTATTAAAAATCGAAATCAGTAAAAAAAAATCAATAATAGAAGTGACGAGATTATAATATAATATGAAGTTACATAAACTGAAAACACCAATAATTGATAACAATAATAATATAACAATAATAACAATAATTGAGACTGTCCATCTAATTTAGTGTTATACTGTAAATATATGTTAAAGGTGTAAGATTCCTAAATAAATAAACAGAAATTTATAATAGATATAATATTTTATTCGGCAGAATTATAAAGAATACGATACCAACATTTGTTGCAAAGATAAGAGAAACTACCAAAAACCTTACTTTGTATGTATAAATATTATTTTACTTACATCTAATTGTCATTCTGGCCGTATCCCACCAAAACTATAGGACTCCTCTCTCATCCTCCGTAATAACCGTTATATATTCCTGGATTTCTTCAGCGCTGCAGTGCGCATGCGCTAAAAGGGGGCTCCTCTAACAACACTGCTCGGAGGTTTTCGGGGTTGCTGATTACGAATTCGACCTTAGATTTTCAAAATTCAAAATGGGGGATCCAAGATGGCGGACAAAAAATTAAAAAATTATTACTGGAGCTGTAAAATGAGGTCAGGTAGGTTTTTTGGGTCTCTCATTACGGATCTGAAGTTAAAATTTTTTAATTTTTTGTCCGCCATCTTGGATTCACCATTTTGAATTTTGAAAATCTGCGGCCAAATTCGTAATTAGTGACCCCGAAAACCTTCGAGTACCCAGTTTCGTCTCGACCAAGTAAATTTTTACTTTTCGGTCCGTCATCTTGGATCCACCATTTTGAATTTCGAAAATCTGAGGTCAGATTCGTAATCAGCGATCTCGAAAATCTTCAAGTAACAAATTTCATACTGAATTCCACGTAAAGGAAAATGTATGCTTCAAAGGGTTAATAGAGGTCTTCGCAGTAGCCAGTTCATCCACGGTGCCTGCGGTGCACATCGTGGATAGCCCATAGCTTGTTTCGCCATAGACCGACCGATAAAGAGGCTGGGACAACACCTTCACAGGCCGGCGCAGGCATCCCCGGCCGTCTGTCCCCGCTAATAAGCGCCGACGACGAGGGACGGCGCGCGCTGAGCCCTCTCACCACGACAAGGTGGCGCGCCAGGAAGGGAATATAAATTTAACTTCGAAAAGTAAACATAATCTCATCTTGTTTTTGTTCGATAAAAATGCAGCTCTTGATTTACTACCGTATGTTCCATACTATTTTATTAAGATACATGTAGTTTTAATGTTTTATCCAAATTATGCAGATATTTGTAATTTTGGATGGACTCTGATGAGGTACCCTAAATTTTCGGCACTTTACCGAAGAACCACCTTAAGGTATGAGAACCAATAAAGGTATATACATATATCACACTATTTAGCCTCTGCGTCACTAGCCAGTCATTATCAGAATTAGCGGTCTGAATAAGACCATATTTGTCAAAGTTGTATCTACGAAACTATTGGTTCTAAAAATATGAACCAAGCACCAAATTCAAGGGAATATTATCTATTAAGAGGTCACAAAGTGTCGTTATCCTAACATTTTTCCAAACATATCGTCTGGGGGTGATCTCGATTGATCGCGGCTCGATTGGACACCACCAATCACAGCGACCAGTGCTTAGGAGCTTTGTAGTCTCAAGCGCTGTGAGTGGCTCGTGTCCAATTGAGCCGTGTCCAACTGGGTGCCACCCCATCGTTTGTACACAAGTTATGGATCATAATTTTCAGTCAGAAAATCGTCGCAGAAAACTCTTCCTTTAAACTTGCATTTTGCATAAAAATTGACGGACAGAGAAGAAAAAAAAGCATTTTGTAGGAAATTTTATAAGTTTTAATTTGGTATACATTATTTTTTACGTAAGTCCTTTAAAAACTGCGATATTTATAAAAAAGTAACGAAGAAAACGTTTTCTTTTTTTTTTTTAGAAAATATTGGAAGAAGGCAATTTTTCTCAAAGCTGTTTTTCCAAAAATATATTTTGGAGAATGGTACGCAATTCGAATTGTATATAAATACATGTAAACTTTAAGAAAAACATGAATATTATTTTGTCCAATTCGATTACATACTTGATAAATAAACTCATATTTTAACATATAAATTGAGGGTTCCATAACATCTTTGAAACACCATATCTTGGGAATATTAAGGTGCTTCTACATAACTTTCAAATCGCAAAACGTAGTTCGTAAACGTATACGCAGAACGAAGATTTACGTTTTTTCATTGCATGCAGTTTTCATCTGTGTGTGTCTTACGTACGATCGTCATTCTGCTTCAGCATTTGTGAACTACGTTTTGCGATTTGCGAATTATGTAAAGGCTCTCCTAGTCGAGGTTAAAAAAAATTTTGTAAGCTAATAAACTTTAAGACTGCTTTTGTACATTTTTTTACGTACGATAAGTCATAAGCAAAAGTTTGTAGGGAATTGAAAAACCTTTCGATTTGATTATTGGTACTTTTTACGTAGGTGTAGCCGAATCCGAGATATTTACCATACATAAAACGTTAAAAAATAAGTTTTGTTAAAAAATAACAGGAAACATTTTTTAAATCGTATTTCGGAAACTGTTGTATGGTCGTATATGAGTAAAAAACAATTTTGTAGGGAATTCAGTAAAACCTTCAGTTTTCATAAGAGGTATTTTGTACGTAAAAGTAGCCAAATTCGAGATATTTACGAAAAAAGTGTGAAAAATTGTTTCATTCTCGAAATGACTGAATTTTAACTTCAGATTCGTAATGAGCGATCAAAAATATTCTTTAAAAAAAATTTTTTTTAATTCTATCACGAAAGTATTGTACGACCTTAAAAGAAAATAAAATTGTGTGTAATTTTGCCAGTTTTCTTTTTGATAATGATTTTTATTTCGATAAAATAAATATTTTCGCAGATATATTTCAAAAACCGCAATTTTTTAAAATTGAAAAGTTTCCTAAGTCCGTTGACAATCAAGACTTTTAATATGCTGTATATTATGTCATTTCAAACAACTTCTCGCAAATAAATTTTTTTATGACAATTTTGCTTCCAAAAAATCTAATTATCCTGTGCTATATGTTGAATTTTCATTTTTATGATATTTTATTTATTGAATATCTTGTTTTTTGTTTTTTCAGCAGAGAACGAACAGGGAATAGGTGATTGGTCAGCCAGCTATAATTCGTATACCAACTGTGGCGATGTTAATTCCGTACAAGTATGTTTATTTCTAAGTTTGTTTATGTCTAGATTGATTTTTTTTCAATAGCAATAGCAAAACTGTAGCTGTAGGAACAGCTCTTTGAAAGAATTGCTCATTTGTTAATCTGTACAGAACGAAAGTCACTAACGATGCTAAAACGGTGTCATATTTTGAGACAAGAAATACAATGAAAAATAATGAATTATAAGAATCTTAATCAAGAAATATTTGTAAAATTGTAAAATTCGTAAAATTAAAAAAATAGATTCCCGCCCTCTAAAGATTAATAAAAATTAAAAATAAAAGCTTTAATTTCATATTAAGGAATCTTACGACTTATTTATTGAATTCTATGATACTTTTTAAGCATTACGAATATATATTAATATAAATTTAATTAAATACCCATAATAACTTGTTGAATACTTCTGTTTAAATATATTTTACTTGTGCAGACAATTTATATATCAAAAATAATTTAATGAATATTTTGAATTACAAGTTTTAGCATATAAAAATTATTATATTGTAATGTTTTTATTTTTTAATAAGGAATATGTTAATCAAAATATATTTAATCTAATACAAATTGCATTAGATTAGAATTGCATTAGACTAGAAATATACTTTTATATAGCTACTTACTATTACATTTTTCTTGTTTTGTCGGAAGATTTCGTTTTGATAAAAAAAACGGAGAATAATCGTAGTTCAGAACAAGGGTCCAGCACCGTTCTAGTCGTTGCCGTTGGTAATTAACAATTTCTTGCGCAATCATGACTACTGGGCAGCTGTTTCTCATCGCGCGCTTAAATTTGGCGATAGGCCGGGCTTATTCGGTGATTTTTAGTAATTAATTTTCGTTACTGTTGTGAAAGTTGAAATATGATGCAGGACTTTTTGGTCGGTATTCGTAGTCGATTTTTGTATTTGAGACTGTCTTAAGTACAGTCTTAAGATGTCATAAACCAATCAGAGCGCTGCATTAGCATCTTAAAATATTACTTAAGATAGTCTTAAAATAAGAACGGACTATGAATACTGCCCTTTGACTCACAAGGAGATGGCACGAATTACGAAATACGAATTGGAATGTAACCTATACTATGCGAAAGGCGAGGTCGGGAGTGTAAAAAGTGTAAAAGGGTTTGGGTGCATGGACCCATGTTTAAGAGAAATTTGCATGTGAAGTTGAGCACTCGGTCTGCTGTGCGGTAAGATGAGGATGACGCTCAAACTCAACAACTCGCGGATCAATTGAATGTGACACGAGAAGCCGTCTCCATACGTTTGAAATCCATGGGAAAGATCCAGAAGATGGGAAAATGAGTTCTACATGAACTGAATGAAAGACAGCAGGAAAACCGAAAAACCACTTGCGAAATTCTGCTCGCCAGGTACAAGAGAAAGTCATTTCTCTCCATCGAATTGTGACTGGCGATGAAAAGTGGATATATTTTGAGAATCCTAAGGGTGAAAGATCATGGTAACTCCAGGCGAACCATCGACATCGACTGCGAGGCCAAATCTCTATGGACGGAAGATGCTCTGTGTTTGGTGGGGTCGGAAAGGTGTGATCTATTATGAGCTGCTAAAACCTGGCGAAATCGTTAATACTGAACGCTACCGACAACAAATAATCAATTTGAATCAAGCTTTGCATGAAAAACGACCGAAATATCAAAAAAGGCAACACAAAGTACTTTTGCTTCATGATAATGCACCATCACACACAGCAAAACTGGTCAAGGAAACGATTGAGGCGTTTGGTTGGGAAATACTTTCGCATGTGGCTTACTCACCAGACTTGGCTCCGTCCGATTACTACTTATTTGCATCGATGGGACACGCACTTGCTCAGCAGCGCTTCACTTCTTACGAAGATGTACGAAAATGGTTAGATGACTGGTTTGGCTCAAAAAAGCAACAGCTTTTTGGCGTGGCATCCACAAATTGTCAGACAGGTGGGAAAAATGTATAGCTAGCGATGGGCAATACTTCGAATAAAATATTTTTTATCATTTTCATGCATCGGACATTGCCGTACAATGTTGTGGGTGAAAATTAATGTAAAAGCATTGGAAACATAAGTGAGCCGCACACCACGAACATTTAATAAAACAATAATTCGTTTTACACAAATTACATTTCAAGTTATGTAGATTTGCAGGGAAACATAATTGATTAACATTATAAAAAAATTCGCGTTTATTTGCCAACTTTGACGCATACCATGCAAATAGGATCATGTTTTTAAATTTTGGAGCACGTAATACATAATGAACTAATGGTTGAATTTTTATCGCGTCATATTGCGACTTCAATTCTATTTTTTTTCTCCATTAATAAGATTATCCATTAATACGATTATTTTATAAAATGTGGTATCCGAATTTTATAATAATGGTAATGATGAATAAAAAATAAATATAAAACGAAATATTATTTTATAAAATGTTTGTGATGTACGACTCATTTGTGTTTTCAATGTTTTAATATAAATTTTAATTTACAATATTCTACGGCAATGTTCGAATTTTATAAATAAATCAACGTAAATAAATATATATAATGACGTTTTTTGATTTAATAAAAAAAAAATATTGTACTGCGTGGTCTCGAACTCTCTTCGTCAGATGTAAAAGTAATACGCGCCCCTCAGGCCTCTCGGCTACCGCGTTTCCTGCTTTATCCCTACTTATTCACAGTACTTACCGCGCAGCAGGCCCATTGCTCAACTTCACATGCAAATTTCTCTTAAACGAGGACCCAAACCTTTTACACTTTTTACACTCTCCAACTCGCCTTTCGAATGGTATAGGTTACATTCCAATTCGTATTTCGCAATTCGTGCCATCTCATTGTCAGTTTAGTGTGCTTGGTGTGCTCTACCTGTACACGAGCGCTGTGTCAATAATTAGGGGAATTTTGGTTGCGTTCGAAAATGCTACCTCTGAATATCATTTTATTCTTGTTTAACATTTGGTTAACAATAAGGATAAAATGATACTCGTAGACACTCGGGTAGTTTTCGAATGCAACCTGGGGCGGGTGTTCGGATTCACACCTGGATGCTCTCTGGTCATGTTGTTCATGTTTAACGTTCGATAAACAACAAAGATGGAGTGATATCTGGGTAGCATTTGGGTAGGAATCTGAACATAGTCCTGTATAGTCGCTTGAATGTCCTTGTTCCATATTTATTATTTCATATTATATTTTCAAATCTTATTAGCAACAAAAATTCATTAATCCGGCTGATCATTTAATAAATATATATATTCCAGATTTACTTTTATAATACCGGAAAAACGAATGTCACAATATGTCACAAAAAACGTCTTGCAAATATAGTCGCATGCACATAATCGAAGTTATTGTTCTTTGATACGTTATCTTCAAGTAGGAGCTATTTTTTTTCAATGTTTACATGATTTTTGGAAGAAAAAGTAAATAAAGTAGGTACTGTCCAAAATTTTTGTATATATATATATATATA
>NW_017300167.1:19976-20207 GCF_001594075.2 Trachymyrmex cornetzi
CTAATGCCGGCGGTATTGTAACTTGTAAGCCTTAAGACCATTCTCCATAAGACGCAGAACGCGGGATGCAGGTCGCAAAACTAGAATCTAACCTAACGTATTTTAGTTATGATATGATTGTAGGACGCAGAACGCAGGACGCAGAAAGTTGAAGTTGACCCAACTTTCTGCGTTCTGCGTTCTGCGTCCTACAATCATATCATAACTAAAATACGTTAGGTTAGTTTCTAG
>NW_017300167.1:21063-26468 GCF_001594075.2 Trachymyrmex cornetzi
TTCTGTCCGTTCTACCTGCTCGTGATCGATTAGCCGATAATTTTCAAACACCCTGTATATAAAGATATTTTTATTACATTAATAAAACCCATACTTTTTTCTGTAAAACTATTATTTTTTAACGAATTAAAATACAAGGTCTATTATATTAAATGAGCAATATTAAGATAAACAAAAATATATATTATTATTCTACGATGACATTTTTACAGTACGTTTCGAGCTTAGGCTCAGTTCCACAACTCACGGTTAACTCTTAACTGAGGTTCAACTTATTCATTGTCTCTTTCCAATTTTAGAATTGGAAAGAGATGAGAAACAAGTTAAACCCCGATTAAGGGGATGCTGGAGTGACTGTCGAAGTTAATCAAGGTCGATAATATAGATTTTCAGAAACTTACGCCTGTACGCTTACGCCCTCTGAGCGCCCTACAGCGCGTTAGCCTTGAAGCCAAACGCATTTCCTCATATCGCATGCTATTGCATGCCTACCACATAGCTCCTATACTCACTCTAACAAGTCTGTTCGAGTATTTGACGCGACAAACTTGAATAATATCGCGTTATAATAAATATACACCCAGTACTAAAAATCTGTAATATATGTAATATGAAGTATATATTTTTTAAATACTGACAGTATTTCATCGAAACATGGTTGTAATAGCACTTGTTCTTATGTCCAATGCCTTTTTAGAATATCTGTCAATACATAAGGTGCTATCAAGCAAGAGACAGATGACACAGTGTAAGGGTCTGAGCACAAGAATTGCTGTAACGCTTACTTAGAGACTTAGGCCCATATTCAGAACGCGCTTACAACGATGTTAGCACACTAACATACCATACTTTACGTCACGCATATTATAGAATTTCAGAGATAAAAGTGCGCTTTTATCGATAAAAGCGCGTTCTGAATACGGGCCTTAAGTTGTAGACGTAAGTAACGCACAAGCTTTGGCGTATAACGTATGGCTTATTACCGTTTCTTGGAGACACGACAATAAGTTGTACGCAATAGGTCAAAGCTTGTGCGTTACTTACGTCTACAACTTAATTAAGTCTCTAAGTAAGCGTAACGACAATTCTTGTGCTCAGACCCTAAGGCCGATATTTCATTTGTACGTTTTTGTCGTACGACAAATGTGTGCAAGACAGAGAGGTCCTCGGATCTCTCTATCCTATAGCCAATCAACACAGAAAAAGCTTGTCGTACGACAAAAACGCACAAATGAAATATCGTCCTAATACAGTAAATGATATCCTAGTTGTTTGCTAATGTACGAAGATGACATGATAACGGTCACACTGCGTCGCTTTCTGAAAAGCAACAACAATGTGTCAATAGATACATGCATACATAGCACGTATATTTATAGCTACTCCTTGATGAATACAAATATAATATTACTGATGTATTCTTATGTATAAAATTAGAATAATGCATCTTTATCGTAATTATGTGAATATACGCACATTAGACATAGACATTATACATGCTGAAATATTCATGCAGATATTCTGTATATCTATTTATACATAATATTAGAATTTTATGTGTATCGTATAATGTGTGTGTATGAATACATACAGTTTAATTTTATTATAACATAAAGAGACATTAGTAAATATGAAGTACAGTTACATTTTATATAATAATGTGTGCACATATACACACATAGATCAGTGTACACAAAATATTATTCTATTATTGCATATAGATGCATAAGTGATACATACAGGGTCATCGAAAAGTATCGGACCCCCCTAATATCTTCAGTTAGAATGCATTTTGGAGAAAATGTCCAATAGCAAAGTTGTATGGTTTCAAGCGAGGAGTAAGATGATGACCTTGACTTTGATCTTGACCATGTCCTTTAAGGTCATTTCAAGGTCAACCTTATTTTTTTAAATAGAACTCCCTACATTTTATTGCTTATTTTGATAGCTTATCGTGAGATCTTTCCAAAACACTATAATAAAACATTTTTTCATTAAGTACTTTTTGAGTTATAAAGGTTTGGACATTTTTTCAAAATGCCTTCGTACTGAAAATATTAGGGGAATCCGACACTTTTTGATTAATGTATTTTCTTTAAACCAATTAATTGGTCTCATTATTCCGCGCACAAAAGTATTAAGGTTATGATTACTGAAAACTAAATAATATTTTACAAGATATTTTACATTTTGTGTTAAAAAATTGTTAACTTCAAACCTTTATAACTCAAAAAGTACTTAATGAAAAAATGTTTTATTATAGTGTTTTGGAAAGCTCTCGAGGTAAGCTATAAAAATATGCAATAAAATGTAGGGGGTTCCATTTAAAAAAATAAGGTTGACCTTGAAATGACCTTAAAGGACATGGTCAAGATCAAAGTCAAGGTCATTATCTTACTCCTCGCTTGAAACCATACAACTTTGCTATTGGATATTTTCTCCAAATTGCATTCTAACTGAAGATATTAGGGGTGTCCGATACTTTTCGATGACCCTGTATGTAATTCTAGAATAATACTTTTTGTGTAAGCATTTATACATCTGGAGACACTGGTAGTGTCTCGACGCTAAGCTGCGCGAAGCGACACTGCCGTGCTTCCTTTACGCGAACCGACGAGTTGCGGCAGATCGAGATTATCGGATCTCAATAACGGCTGAACCGATCGCGTTCTATGTATGCTCAATCGATAGCCACCACTCGGATTGTGTGATAAAAGTGCTTTCATTTTTTTTCTACGTGCGCTACGAGCGGAGATATCGCGACGCAAAGTTCCGAACTGCTACTTTTTCAGTCCATTTTCAGATACGTCCTTATTATTATTGTCATCGTCGTTATTGTCGTCGTCGACCAGGAGAAAATGTCCTTCTCGTTTTTTCGACACTAGAGGGCTTTTGACTTAACCTAGCGATGGTAGCATTGCACATTCGAATGTGATCAACCACACATGACGGCGGTGATAATCAGCGATGGCAACATTGTCACATATATGATGTGACGTGCACGAGGCGCATTATTATTATAATTAATTGAAATTAAAATGAAATTTAATTAATAAAATTAATTAAAATAAAATATTAATTATAATTAAAACGAAATATCGAGATTGTCGCTGAAGATCGAGGTATTTACCGCGTTTAGGAAGAGGGTGTATAGATATTCAGGAATTAAGCGTCTAGGTGTTCGCCGTCGAGGAAGTGAGCGTCTAGGTGTTCGCCGTCGAAGAAGTGAGTGTCTATTAGGGAAATGGGTGTTTAGGTATTCGCCGTCGAGGAAATGGATGTCTAGGTGTTCGCCATCGAGGAAATGGGTGTCTAGGTGTTCGCCGTCGAGGAAGTGGGTGTCTAGGTGTTCGCCGTCGAAGAAGTGAGTGTCTGGGTGCTCGTTGTCGAAGAAATAAGTGTTTAAGTGTTATCTACATGTTCGCCATCGAGGAAGTTGGTGTCTAGGAGTTCGCCATCGAGGAAACGAGCGTCTAGGTGATCGCCGTCGAGGAAGTGGGTGTCTAGGTGTTCGCCATCGAGGAAATGAGTGTCTAGGTGTTCATCGTCGAGGAAAGTAGGTGTCTAGGTGTTCGCCGTCGAGGAAATGGGTGTCTAGGTGTTCGCCGTCGAGGAAATGGGTGTCTAGGTGTTCGCCGTCGAGGAAGTGGGGTTCTAGGTGTTCGCCGTCGAAGAAGTGAGTGTCTGGGTGCTCGCTGTCGAAGAAATAAGTATCTAGGTGTTGTCTACATGTTCGCCATCGAGGAAGTTGGTGTCTAGATGTTCGCCATCGAGGAAATGAGTGTCTAGGTGTTCGACGTCGAGGAAGTGGGTGTCTAGGTGTTCGCCGTCGAGGAAATGGATGTCTAGGTGTTCGCCGTGGAGGAAGTGGGCGTCTAGGTGTTCGCCGTCGAAGAAGTGAGTGTCTGGGTGCTCGCAGTCGAAGAAATAAGTGTCTAGGTGTTGTCTACATCTTCGCCATCGAGGAAGTTAGTGTCTAGATGTTCGCCATCGAGGAAATGAGTGTCTTGGTGTTGGTCGTCGAGGAAGTGGGTGTCTAGGTGTTCGCTATTGGGGAAATGAGTGTCTAGGTATTTGCCGTCGAGGAAGTTAGTGTCTAGGTGTTCGCCATCGAGGAAATGAGTGTCTAGGTGTTCGTCGTCGAGGAAGTAGGTGTCTAGGTGTTCGCCGTCGAGGAAATGGGCGTCTAGGTGTTCGCTATTGAAGAAATGGGTGTCTAGGTATTCGTCGTCGAAGAAATAAGTGTCTAGGTGTTGTCTACATGTTCGCCATCGAGGAAGTTAGTGTCTAGATGTTCGCCATCGGGGAAATGAGTGTCTAGGTGTTCGACGTCGAGGAAGTGGGTGTCTAGGTATTTGCCGTCGAGGAACTTGGTGTCTAGGTGTTCGCCGTCGAGGAAATGGATGTCTAGGTGTACGCCGTCGAGGAAGTTGGTGTCTAGGTGTTTACCATCGAGGAAATGAGTGTCTAGGTGATCGCCGTCGAGGAAGTGGGTGTCTAGGTGTTCGCTGTTGGGGAAATGGGTGTCTAGGTATTCGTCGTCGAAGAAATGTATGTCTAGGTGTTCGCCGTCAAGGAAGTGGGAGTCTAGATGTTTGCCATCGAAGAAGTGTGTCTAGGTGTTCGCCGTCGAAGAAGTGAATGTCTAGGTGTTGTCTACATGTTCGCCGTCGAGGAAATGGGTGTCTAGGTGTTCGCTGTTGATGAAGTGGGTGTCTAGGTATTCGCCTTCAAGAAAGTGGGTATCTAGGTGTTTGTCTTCGAGGAAATGGGTGTCTAGGTGTTCGCCTCTCATTCTGACAGATTTGACTCTAGATAGCAAGAGGTAAATGTGGCATTTAGTATTAACCTTTAAACTATTCAGGTTAGAATCTGTCACATCGATGGAACAGAGGAACACGTATGAACGCGTGAGGCTAGAATAAATATTCTCTGCTGTTCAATTAATATTATCTTATAAAATTTGTAATTCAATTAATACATGATCGTATACAAACTTACCTTTTTAAAAAAAGGTAAAAAAAGCGCTAAGCGTGTGTGCTTTTCGTAAAGAATCACCATTTGGACCAGTTTCACCAATGCCAATTACTTAATCGGCCGTGAAACTGATGATTAATCACGTTTGCTGTTTAGTAGAATTGAGCACTTACGGTTGACAGTGAATCTTCTTATAATGATATGTATCATTCCTATAAAAGATTTGATATCAACAAAACTGGCGCCAAGTTAAATTCCATGTAATTCGTGCGGATACCAAATTATATAAATAATATTAACTGTAATGATGTCACTCCTATAAAAGATTTGATATCAAGAACTGGCGCAAAGTTAAATCCTATTTCTCTCTCTCTCTTTATACCATGTCAAATTATTAATCTTATGATATGTATCATTTGTATAAAAGA
>NW_017300167.1:26652-27524 GCF_001594075.2 Trachymyrmex cornetzi
TTAAATGAAATTATTATATCACTTTTTATTCAAAGACATTTCCTGTTCCAACTAAAGTAGTGGTCATTTAATTTTCCTTCAAAACATTATACAAAATATTATCACAAAATTGCGTTACCTTGCTCAATTTAAGTGTTATCACAAAAAATTAAAGAATTTATCGTATAAAATGAAAAAATTTAATTTAAATATAAAAATTTTTCATGTAAAAACACTTGGCGCTGCTAGATCGAGTAAGAAAATCTATAAAAACAATTTAAAATTAGAATAGTAATTAATATATGTATATAAGTAATAAATGTAATTATATTTTAAATGTAATAATAAAAGTAATAATAAATTTAATCTTAACTTTACAGTGAATAAGAATAAATTTTATTATTTATTTATCTTTTATAACGTATGTTTACAAATCTATTATAATACACATAAGATGTAATTGTACATATTCACTAATATATCTTCTTATACAGTTATATGTTAGAATTAAACTGAATGTAACAAATAGAGATACAAATTTCTCATGCTCGGATATTCACGCAGATACATTTACACTAAATATTAGAATTTTCTGAGTATTATAATGTGTGTCTATGTATGTATGTATGTATGCATGTATACACTTCTATATATAAATAATAAATATAAGTATATATACATACATACATATACATACATACATACATACATACATACATACATACATACATACATACATACAGACAGACACACATTATAATACAGAGACATGTGAGTGAATATTAGAATGATATTATGTGCATTATTATATGCACACACATTACAAAACATAAAATGTATTTCTAATTCATATCCAATATGTCTGTTTAGATGTATTGAAAATATAAAATGCA
>NW_017300167.1:27962-29708 GCF_001594075.2 Trachymyrmex cornetzi
ATATCTGAATATATAAATATGAGTAACTTCTATCTCTTTTTATTATGGGCCTTCTACAATAACCCATTAGTCATGAATCAGAAGTCAGAAGCTAAAAATTGTCAATTTTTAGCATCTGACTTCTGATATATGACTAATGGCTTATTGTGGAAGGCCCATTAGACGTAAAAAGAGATGGAATAGATACATATGTATGTGTGATGTATCTATGAGTTGACGATACACGTTACATCCTAAATTAAAATGGCATTGGGAATAAAGGAAAAAGTGTTATTACATTACACGTGTATACATGTATTTAAAATACATGTTTGCATCCGAAGGTGTATTTATATCACAGTCAGAGTGTTCACTTAGTGAAAATATACTTATTGTAACTTGCTGTTAGTCACTGTATGCATTGACCAATAAGTGTATACATTTAGTAAAACACTCTTTGAATATGATATACTTATATACATTTCATGGACGTACAGCGAAAATTATGCATATGGCTATTGACCATGTAATGTATGTTATATATATATATATATATATATATATATATACCACATATATATGTATAACATATGTATTATATAGGGTATCCAAAAAAACCCCGGATTTATGGACTGAACATAAAGATGGCTATAACTAATCGTAAAGAAATGTGAATTGTACTTGTATCGGCGTACATACATAGTACGCCAAAATATAGTGCGTTGACTATGACCTATGACTATGATTCACGTTCTACGACTCAGGTACGGTCATCCTTATGCTAAGGGCCTTAAGTAACGTTTTTAGATGAAACGTTTCATACCAAAGTTGTAAGGTTTTAAAGGAGCTATTTACTAATATTTAGTTTGACCTTGGATGGCGTCTCTAAGATCAGATCAAGGTCACATTTATTTTTTTTTTCAATGACACGTGCTATTTTTATTCTACAATTTAGCAGCTGGTGTAGTTTTTCTCAATATTATTTTTTTTTTATTAAGTTCTTATTGAAATGTGAGACTTGAAAGTTACAGTATTTAACCTAGGTGTCCGACTGGCGGCACTAAAAATAAAAATTAGAGGAACAACTGCCTCTAAAACGGCCGGCTTTCCGAATCTTTTTATGTTCTTCACAACATATTGTATAAAAACATATTATATAAAATAAGTATTTTATATAAAAACGGTTTCTACGCATCTTTAGCTCAGTCGTTACTGAGATGACTTTCAATTTTTTGCATAGATTACGAAGCTAATGATTTGTACATTCTATTTTGCTCACTGTTGTCATTTGCTCCTGATACGGTCTATTATCAATAATGGACTTAAATACGTTGCTATCACCATCGGCGATGATCGTTCTATAGATCAATTCATGCATTTCAATGCTATTTTTAAACCCTTCAACAATAGCATCACTCTCCATACTTGTAGAGCTTGTATTGCGATCATAGTTTTTGTAATACAAACTAGTACCGTTCAAATACACGCTTCTGGCGTTTATTTTGCCATTATAGTCAAGACAAACGCTTTTGATATTTTTGTCAGTATTGTCTGATTAGACGTCTCTGAGATTTATTCTATCAGTACCATCGAAATAGACGCTTCTGACATTTATAACAAACAATAACATGCATATAATAATACAAACTAGTACTGTCAAAATTGACATTTCTGGCGTTTATTTTGCCATTACAGTCAAGACAAACGCTTTTGATATTTTTGTCAGTATCGTCTGATTAGACGTCTCTGAGATTTATTCTATCAGTA
>NW_017300167.1:29894-30956 GCF_001594075.2 Trachymyrmex cornetzi
ACATATTATATACAATCAGTTTCTTGTTCAATATAGAGACAAGCAAAACTGCGTTCTTATCTTTAAAAACAATTGTAATTTTTTATAAAAAAAAGTTCACTTTTACGAAACCTAACCTATCATTAGGCTCTTGCAATCGTAAAATATAATTTTCGAATACTATACAGGGTGTCTGGAAATTACCGACAAATGTTTCGTGCGTGGGTAGAACATATATACTGAGTCGAAAAGTCCTGTACCATTTTGCGGTGTCAGCAATAGTTAACGAGATATTAACGTTTAAAGATAGCAGAATACGCGCGTCCGCCCGACCTACTATTAGGAATGTACGGCCCACCGAGTGCACGGCGCGCGGGCCGCAAGGAGCAGGGATGCGATGGCCTAGCAGACGCGCCGCGCCGTTCGAGCTTAGAGGTTCGCGGCGGTGAGCGGGGCGCGCTTGCCACACTCCCCGCGCGCCAAACTATCGATGACGGCACTTTGGAAATAATATCTCTATTAGGAAATGATCGGAATCTTTTTGAAAACTCAATTTAGTTCGCTCTAAAGCGTGCACGAATACTTACAGAAAAATGCTAAATATGTATAAATGTGACTTGTTTTAAATAAATTATATGTGTATTTTAAAAGGGTATTTGATAATTCTACCGACAACGTTCTTGAATAAGAAAGTGCGCACTAAACTGAGTCGAATTGAGTCCTTCACCATTTTGTAATTTTCGCAATAGTTAACAAGATATTAATTACTAAAATATTAGTTTTCAAGAATTTTTTACTCAAGTACTATCAACTTTACAGAAAAACAGTAAGAGACAAATATTGTCTTTTTTTTCATGAAGCTCTAAGAATTTTTTCAGAATTTTTTAGTATTTTCTCATTTTTGTAAAAATAGTTGTTAATAAGAAAATGTAGTCCTAAAAGATTGATAAAAAATTTTGAAAAGATTTCTAGAGCTTTATGAGAAAAAAAATTAACAATTTTTGTCTCTTGCTGTTTTTCTGTAAAGTTGATAGTACTTGAGTAAAAAATTCTTGAAAACTAATATTTTAGTAATTAATATCT
>NW_017300167.1:31146-34893 GCF_001594075.2 Trachymyrmex cornetzi
GCGCACGCTTTAGAGCGAACTAAATTAAATTTTCAAAAAAATTTCAATCATTTCCCAATCGAGATATTATTTCCAAAGCGCCATCATCGATAGCTTGGCGCGCGGGGAGTGGGCAGTGGGGCAAGCGCCCCGCTCACCGCTGCGAGCCTCAAAACTCGAACCTGCTAGGCCGATGCACCTGCTAGGCCGTTCCCGCTCCTCGCGGTCCGCGCGCCGTGCGCTCGGTGGGCCGTACCTTCGGCAATAGTAGGTCGGGTGGACACGCGTATTCGGCTATCTTTAAACGTTAATATCTCGTTAACTATTGCTGACACCGCAAAATGGTACAGGACTTTTCGATTCAGTATAGTCTGTTCTACCCACGCATGAAACATTTGTTGGTAATTTCCAGACCCTCTATGTGAGTACATATGTACACTGCCCGTCATCGATCGCCCTGCTGTCCTAGCAATAGCTCTAATGCGGGGTCTACAATAGAAGTCGTAGCAGTTGTAGGGTCTTAAGTCGTAGAAAATTAACCAATCACAGTAGAATATGAGAAGAATAATCGACTATGATTGGTCAATTTTCTACGATTTAAGACCCTACGACTGCTACGACTTGTATTGTAGACCCCGTATAACTTCTCTATAATTACATATAATCAGATCGCTTATTAAAATTTGTAACTTGAAATAACTTTAGTTATTAATTTTAATAAACGATCCGATTATAATCAAATTATAGCAAAGTTAGAGCTACTGCTAGGGCGGCAGGGACACGCGAATCAATGACGGGCAGTGTACATACATATTTGATACATATGTGATACATTCTCCATTTTAATTTGTGATTTGTCGATTGTATAAACTATTTTATCTTAATAGATACTACTCGAAATGTAAAATGACTAACAAGATAAATTTATTTTTTGTGATATTCTGAAACTCAAATGTAGAAATTATGCAAATTTTTGTCAGACTGTCTATAATACACGGAGTAAGAAGAGTAAGAAATTTACTCACAGTCGAATGTGAGAAGAATAATCAACTGTGCTTTGTCAATTTCTTACTCTTCTTACTTCGTTTATTGTAGATCAGGCCTATTCAACACTGCTCGTGAGTCGAAAACTCTTCCAGCTCTCCGTCATCTCGGTAGAGCGAGACGGAGCGAAAATAACAAAGGATAGGCGGCAGGACTCCGCCTGAATTCAGATCTGTCCGAGAGTCATAGTATGAAAAAACCGAAGGAAAACCCATTTTTCAAAATAAATTATAGTAGCTGTTGTTTATTTTGTTTATTATGCTCGCCTGTGACATCCAAAAATTACAATAAAATCAAACGTTTCCACCTTTAATCTGATCATCACAAGTTGTTGTAAAAATCACTGTTGACGCCAGATTAAAGTTAGAAACGTTTGATTAAATTTCATTGTAATTTTTGGGTAACACTGGCGAGCATAATAAACTAAATAAAAGAACAACTACTATAATTGTGTTTTGAGAAATGGGTTCTCCCTCGGCTTCTTCATTCTATGACTCGGACTGAATTGAGGCGGAGCCCTGCCGCCTATCCTTTGTTATTTTCTATCCGTCTCGCTGTACCGAGATGACGGAGAGATGGAGGCGTTTTCGACTCACGAGCAAAGTGTCGGACAGGCCTGTAGTCTAACATATTTCCATACTTTCATAACAGATAACATCTCTGTTAACGATTCATTAAAGAAAAATGTCAATGCGTGTTTTAAATTTAAAACGGAAAATTAAAGGGTATACACCACAAACGCAAGATGTTAGTAGCTGCTATTTTATATTTCAAATAATAATTAAATTAATGTTACGGCCTTAAATTAGGCCATCTTCAGTGGCACAATTCTTAATATAATTTAACGCCTTAGTACAGCGTAAAAGCCGTAAATTTGAGGTTTAACGTTGTATTATGTTTAACTTATTAATTACGCAGGAAACGTTTTTGTTACAAATTTATTATCTATGATTAAAAGTGAGTTCCCCTAATAAATACTGATGATAGACAAAAGTGTCCAGTTATATGATCCAGAGGAATGAATGTCTATTATTATAATCAATCCGATAGTCCAAACGTTCGTCATTAATAGTAAATTGTACACAAAATTTCCAAATTGTAGCATGAATGTTTTTAAATAAATTACAATAATTCATGAGTCAAGTTATATAATAAATATAGTACCTGTGTGTTTCCAACAAATTATGTACAATAATATCGAGATATGATGATTTGTTGTAAGAAACTACTTATAAGATGTTCTGTTAACTGTCATCATGATAGACAACCTTATATACAAAATCTGTAGAGTAGATCATGGAGAGATTCAATCTGGATTTAGGTGGGGAAAGTTATATTGAGTAAATAAAAGTATGACTCTAGTAATCGTTCAGTATCACCCTGTTTGTTTAATTCATCAATTTGTTTTTTAATGAACATCATTTCAGATGTGGATCTCAAAAAATTCACATCTGAAGAGATATTTTTATTAAAAAACAAATTGTGATGGATTGAACAGAGTGATACTGAATGATTACAAGTCATACTTTCCTTTACTCTCAATATAACTTCCCCCACATAACTCCAGATTGAACCTCTCCTTGATCTTCTCTACAGATTTTGTATATAAGGTCGTCTATCATGATGAGATGATGAGAGAAGATGGCCTAATTTAAGGCCGTAATGTTTATTTAATTGTTATTTGAAATATAAAATATTAGCTACCAACATCTTGCGTTTGTGGTGTATGCCCTTTAATTTTCCGTTTTATTTAATAAAGATATCATGTCCACAAAGCATTTTTGGGTTAATGTAAAGAACATCCTGGCCACCACAAATTTTGATAAAAATACACTCAATCGATGTGTTTTCGTGTAAAAGTAAAGATTTGATAAGAAAAAACGTTGCTCTGCCCCATGATCTTAATCGTTAAATTCGATGACTATTCAGGTTAGGAAACGTGTCACAGTAGTGGTTCATTGCTTTAAAAACACATATTCACTGCTTTAAAAAAAAGTTCTCTTCATTAACAACAAATTCTTTGCTAAAGCAGTGAATTTGGGTTTTTATAGCAGTGAACCACTGCTGTGACAGATTTCCTAACCTGAACGATCCTCCACTTTAACAATTAATATCTCTGTTCATAGATTAGAATGACGCTTCTTTCTTGATATAGCTTGATTTTTACGCATCGATTGAGTGTATTTTCATAAAAATTTGAGGTGGAGTCTTCTTAACATTTACTCATTTTTCATTTTAAATATAAATTAAGCAATTAGAAATGCATTATATGTTCGAACCTCTTTACATATGCTTTTTTCTTCGAAAGTCTGTAGAAAGATGCGGGAAGTTTCTTTTCTTGATGAGTTTGCATTATTAAACATTTATAACTATTTTTCTTACACACTACACCACACTGCATTACAACTTCACTGCGAACTCCTCTTCGTAGACTTCACTGTCGTCGCTGCTTCGATTGTTGACAGAATGACAGGACACGCGTCGCGCCTGTTGTCCTTCTCAAGCTCTGCGTGAATGTCTATTTTTCTCATTTCGCTATCGTCGCACGTCAGTTGCAAATGTTGAAATCGTTTAGAATATTTATATACTTTTACATTTAACTTTGTTAATTTCACGTAAAGCTTTTAGTATGCACTGATCTAGTGTAGTGCAAGCGACCGAATTCGCTATTGTGAATAGTACTGTGCAACCCGATTACTGACACTACAGCATTCTATGAATAAT
>NW_017300167.1:35980-36252 GCF_001594075.2 Trachymyrmex cornetzi
TGGTGACTACACGATTATCATTCTCATCGTACTGATGATTTCCTCCATCGCGCCTCAATAATCCTTGTCGAGCCCTCAGTGCGAGTCGACGGATGGTCGTGTGATTTACGATCCGGCCATCGGGATACCGATCCCGGTAAACTCTTGCGATAATTAGTGTGACATTCGCCAAACACGAGCAACATGTCAACAATTTCAGAGGGTTGATAGTGGTTCATTTCTTTGATTGAATACGCAAGAGAAGACAACGATTGTGACTGCCACAGTTTGAA
>NW_017300167.1:37095-39489 GCF_001594075.2 Trachymyrmex cornetzi
TAACCCTGTAAAAGGATTTTTGATTTCGTTAAGTAAATTCGGAGATGTAAATTGACCTGCAAATTACCGACAATTTGGCCACTCCAGCATCCCCTTAAGTAAATTCGAAGATGTAAATTGATCTGTAAAATACCGACAATTTGGCCACTCCGGCATCCCCTTAACTGATTATGGGAAATTTGATGTCGGAAGGTAACCACAGGATGAAGATTTTTATGGATTTTATGTAATACATTCGCTGATGAAGGCTAGAAGATAGCCGAAACGTTCGACAAATATATTATTTGTAGAGGATTTAATTCGTAAAAAAGGCAATAGGACCTCTAGTTGTTAAAATTTCGAGAATTTATTACATCAAAAATATCATATAACCTCGTACCTTTCGACTCCTGTTTGAGTCATCTTCAGCAATTCAACATTAACAAGTACAGCAAAAATAAATCGCAGTCAGTATCTTCATACTTTCAATTGTCAATGTGTGCGATTACAAGAAAATTTAAGGGGTCTATAACTCATTTAATTATTATTTTATTATTATTGTAGAAGATTGTTTTAGATCAATCGAAATAAACGCACATTTATTATAACACCGATTCCTAAAATCCCATTTATAATTTGTTAATTTTTTTAATGTAAGGAATCTTATTTTGTTGTAATATAATTGTAACTTATATTTACGTTTATAATTCGTATATTTATAATTATTTCAAAACATTTAAAATAATCTTTGTAATATCAACATAATATTAAAAGTAATCTTTAAAATTTATCGATTTTTCTTTTTTTGGTCCTTTAAAGAGACGTAGAGATTCCTCTTACCAACATTACTGTAAAAATATATTAAGTATAAAAAAGAATCATATTTCTTTATATATGTCTGTTTAATAAATGTTTGCTGAGAAATTGAACAAATGTTTATATTCTGAGTATTGAACGAATGTTGATATTATGAGTATTCAACAAATGATTACAGGAGAGACAGCCTAATCCAAATAATCCCATGGAGTACTGTTCAACTGTACCACCCTTGCAACAGTTAGCTGGCGGTTTGCCGCCACCACCAGCGGTGATGGTACCTGTGGGTGTTTTAAAAAGAGAGGGTTCAAAACATCGTGCAGAAGGACAAAAATCTGTAATATTCAGTGATGGTAGGTAATCATTATTTACAACATATTAATATTATTGATATTCTTAATTCTTTCTTTTTCCTTCTTTTTCTCTTTTTTTTATTAATGTCAATTATTTTTGAAGTAATTATCTCTATTTTATAATAAACCCAGATAGAGTTAAGCCTGTCAAAAATAGAATTTAAAGTATTTGCTATATACTATGTCAGCAGAATAGCAACAGAATTGATCTATTGATTAGACATATATATACAACGCTGTTGAACAACTGGCTGAAGGAAATGTAACAGAATTTGTTAGCAAAACTGAATGACAGACTGACAAAAGAAACAAATCTGGAGTATATTTTGACAACAAATTATTAACAGAAATTGAAGATCTGTTAAACGCAATGTTGTTAGATTATTAATAGAATCTGTGTTGTCACTAAATACTTGCAGGACTGTTGCCAAGTGATATCCGTCTATTTCTTGTATTTAAAGTTTGCCGGGCTCTCTGTATAGAATAGTTTGCATAAATTGCAAAATATCAGATAATTTCTTGACTGAGTTTAATCCGGTTTACTTCATGCTCATGAGAGGTGGTCCTGTAGATCTGGGACACTTTGTATATTAATATCTTTTAATAAAACAGTTTAAAATTATTTCCTTAGGCGAATCTGCTTAGTTTCTGATGATAAATCCTGCTGTTAGATCTTGTGGATTATGGACAAGTATGTCACCAGTTTTGCTCTAATTTACTGACAATTTGCTAATAACCTGTCAACATTTTGTTACCTGAGAAATATACACACATACGAAAGTATTTGAATGCTTATATTTTTAATATTTAACGAATGAAATATGCAGGGAATGGAAAGTTACTTTTTAAAAGTAACAAGTTACAGTTACTCGTTACCGAGTAAAAAAAGTAACAAGTTACCGTTACTAGTTACCGATTTTTAAAAGTAACTCGTTACAGTTACCGTTACTTGAGAAAATAACTTTTCGTTACTTTTCCGTTACTTTTTTTTAAATCGACGACCAACAATCATAGTGGATGAGCCTAGAGGCTTCTCTAATCTCAAGCGCATTGTAAAAAATTGTGTAAAATTATAACTATTATGGGGAGGATCCCGTTTGCCTACAGTTCTGATTGTACACACCACTCATATCAACTGGTGCCTAGTAATTTTTTAGTGTTTTGCCAATGAGATTATTTTATTTTTAAATTGGCCAATCAGCGATACATGTGTGCAATATGCGATGTGTGCAATCGGAACCCTCCC
>NW_017300167.1:39887-55534 GCF_001594075.2 Trachymyrmex cornetzi
GTAACTGTAAAATTCGTTACCGTTACCAAAAAAATGTAACTTCGTTACCGTTACAGTTACCAAAGAAAAAAAGTAACGCAGTTACTAGTAAAGTTACCAAAAAAGTAACTTGTAACTGTAACTTCGTTACAAGTAACGAGTTACTTCCATTCCCTGGAAATATGTACATCAAATTAAAGCATTTAAAATAATGTGTTAAGAGATGCGGTATTGTCTCATGCCAAGTGTAACTAGCATGAAATCGTGTCTTTACGCGAGTCGGCGAATGCAAGCTCCCGAGATTATCGAATCTCTCAGTAAATAGTTGAATCGATCCTCTTCTGAGTAATCTCAATCGACAATTTGGGTTTATATTAGGTATATAATAAAAGTGTTTTTATTTTCTACGTACCCTATGAACAGAGATATCGCAATGGGAAAATTCGAAATATCAAAATGTCACATTAAGATTATCATCAGCATCGCCCTCAGAAATATCCGTTTCACATTTTAAACTGCAGATGGCACTCATCTGTTGCGACATTACTTATTTATGGTTCCGCTAGCACTGTATCGATATATCGATAAAGAGCTAGATTGCTATCATTTGTGGTATCGCTTCGTGAAAATATTTTGTTATCATAATATCCACAGCATCGACTTTTGCTGGACTATCACACAAAAATATTCGTAACGCTTTACGTTATGTTAAGTACTGACCTTAAACTTAAGGGGTTGTCCGTAATGGTAAACTTATATGAACACACAAAGAAAATCGTAACGTAACATTCTTATACATCATTGTACGTACAAGGTGTAACAGCCAGGTCAATATGATGGGTTGCTTATTCATACAGTTGTGCGCGTTTGTTCACAACTGCGTAGACTTAATCACTGTGTCGCGTCGGTAGAATCACTCGTATATCTTATTCGTGTATAAACTTTGTAGCGTCCGAAGTTTTGATACATTTGTGACGGATTTCCGTAACAATTCGTTAAAACAGAAGTTAAAGTGATGGTATAGATTGTCTATCTATCCCCGGTTTTATAGCGTGCAACGCCTTCCAGTTCTCTGCCTAAACAGGGCTACCTCTCGTACATATGTCCGTACATATGTCTCGTATATATGATACAGATTATAAAATGAATTTTATTAAGAAGATCTTAGGTGTTATAACTTTGTTATTACGAGGAAAGTTCTCTATCATAATCGATTATAAACTAAATTATAATATAAATTATATGTTATAAAATTTTATTACTTAAATTATTTTTTGCATAAAATGTTTATGCACAGTACGAAAGTCATCAATTAGCACATATATGCAAATTTAAATAGTCGCTAACTTAACAAATTTGATCCACTGTAAAAATGATGATTAGATGTAGAAATGATCATTAATGAATAGTAACCCACGTCAGCAATTAAACGAGCTATAATTAGATGTGACAATGTAAAATTTATTTTTTCACAATATAATTTTCCAACGATACGTTTCGACTATACTTAGTCCTCATCAGTCGCAGAAATATAATTACCCGTATAACAAAAATTACATTAACATATTTAGAGAATCATCTCAACTTCGATATTCAATAGTCAGTGTAAACGCAACCATACTATATTTAGTCAATTTGTCGAAAAATAAAACATAGTATGATGAGTCATAATCCAACCAAAATAATTCGTCGGTTAACAGCGAGAAAGGGCAGTCAGTGTGAATAAAAGAAGTTTCCGGTAAAATTACGATGTAGATTGATGTCAAATTATATAAAATGGTTGTACGTGCATCCGTAATACTATTGGTAGATAAAATATTCATGAGGCAAGTACACATAATATATCTTAATGAGTTAGCAGCTGTCTATTACGATTGCAAAGTAAAAAACTTAAAGTCGGATACTGTTCACAAGATCTTGATTGTAAGAGAGTTAAACGCAACTCATGATGACATTAGTCGCGTTTAAACTCTCTTGTAAGATGTGAAGGTGTGCGCGAATTAACTGAAGTAAGACGCATACTCGACTCGAAGTCGCGTCCGGCTGTCCTAGTGCGTTGGTTCGCTGACTATTCTTTCGGCACGTTGAATCGCGAGTGAAGGGAAAGCCGGAGCGTGAGTTAATTGAGCGCTTCGTCATAGAACTCTCGTTCGAAAAAGTTCGTGCGCGCCATGTTATTGGCTATTGGGTGCCGATCTCTCGCCATCAGGCCATACCGCTGAGTTTCGATCAAACTGTTCAAGCTTGAGCTTATATGGACTATTGCTGATTTCTGTGCAATAAACGTTTAATGTTGTGACACTCGTGAACGCAGACAGTTTTCAATTATTCGGTCTCGATCTCTCTCTCCCCGCTCTCCAACGATCCTTATCGTCTCATGCGAGACGAATACAAGCGCCTACGCTCTTCCTCTCTTGTACTCCTTTTCTTCCCCCTTCCAAGTGTCTCTATTCAGCGACATTCGCACCCTTCGAAATCGGAGTGAAATTCAGGCTTCGATCTCTGGTCCTTCGAGCTATCCCGTCCAATTTCATTAAACTTAATATTCATATTACTGATTTCACCGATTTGTTTGATCTCTGCGCTTTCGACAAACATCCATCAAAATACATTCACAATAAGTAAAAGTTTTAATGTCTATTACGATCGGAGCTAGAATCTTGGATGCTTTTAAATAATTTCTATGAATTTATATAGAGGAAAGGCCCCTATTATGAGATACCGAATTTATTTTGGATAAATGCTAGAAGTCTATGGGCAGAACTTAAAAAAATAATAGGTCATTTTGAAGGGAATTTAATAAGCTTTAAGATAACGTTATATAAAATTTAATTCAAATTCCATTTTTTTTTAATTAAACAAATGTAAAAAATGAGCAAATCACGAAATCAAAAAATTGTGCTTCTAATATGAGATGCCCCGAGAAATCGATAGTAAAACGCAAAATATATCAGTATTGCAATTAAAAAATTTTATTTCATGTTTCTAAAATGCAAACAAACACAGCCAGCGTGCGTGAAAAATGAGCATGCGATAGATTATATCCAGAACTCGTCTTCAGGTAGTTGGAATCAAGCATCGCAGAAATAGGCATTCGATGTTTATTCCAGTTGTTCTTTTTATTATAGTACAATAACATTTACTCTTTAACAACGATTTTCACTATAACATAGTATGGGTTATTTCATATTAGAAATACCTTGGGTATCTCATATTACGATTTCCACGCCTTATGGTTTCATGATCATCAAATCTAACTTTTGTAATTAAACAATTCAACATATTCCGTATTTTTCTATTAGTACGACCTTACTCTATCGCTACATGAAGAATTTATTTTGCCAAATATTTATTTATTAAATAATAAACAAGATTTAAAGGCTCATCTCAATAAAACTTGAAGATATCCAAATTCTAAAATCTTTTTTTACAATGACTACATGCATGATCTAATAATTAATTTTTTACTAAATAGTTTTCAATCTAAGAGTAATAAATTCATGGTAGAACCAATAGATAGCGTTTATTAATTTAGCAGAAACGCTGCTATCTCATATTAGGCGCCTATCTCATAATAGGGGCATTTCGTCTACTAAATATATTAAATGTAGTTATTTTAACTGTGCACCGAAATGATTTTTCAAACTTATAAACGTAATTAAACTACTATAGTAATATCACAAATTAAATTGATAAAGCAATTTAATAATTTCATGCTCAATCTGATATCCTATTAGAAAGATGTTAATATACCGAAAAACTGTAAATAAATTTATTGCGAAAAATATAACTCGGCCGGGAGTTGAAGCCGGATCTTTTGTATTCCGTACGAATGTATCCTAAGCCTTTAGACTACCGAGGCGAGTCTAAAGGCTTAAGATGCTCGTACGAAATATGCACTGAGACGCTACGTGAACTGCACTCATTGCACCAAGAAAATCAGCTGCTTATCACGCGTAAACACATGTATACAGACTTACAGTGTTTCTTTCTTCATGAGATTTCCATTCACCGAATAATCAATCATTTGTAATTGTTAGTGATTAATTGATAAATCTGTTAATTAATTCCTCGTTTTATCAAGTGATTAATCGAAATATGTCAATATATTGAAACGTGACACATATTATAAAAGAATCTCATCGTGGAAACGTATGACTTCATATATTTCTGTACTTAAGACATTTAATATTTGAATGATGAATGTGAATTAATGTAAACAGTTGTGTCGAGCACTATTACGGTGCAACCAAACATATTCCTCCGACAGTTCCAAGAAGCTGGAACAAAATGGAATCGTTGAACATCTACAAGGTAATAACAATTTTATAATTGAGATAATTATAAGTTTTTAAAGTGTGTTTGGCTTACATTTTTGTTTTAAACATTCGTAACTCTTTGAATGCTAAGAAGCGCGATCGCGTTTCTCATAATAAGACTTCTCATAAGTATGTAATAAATGCTACAGGCGCGAAAGCGCTGATAAACTTCTTAGAGAAATTTTTGTAAAAGTGAGAAATTAGACAATAATTCCGTGCCACAAGTATTATAACGTTTATTGACATACAATTAAGTTTAACAAGTATTTCAGTAAGTCGAATTGTAAGAAACGCTCTTAGAATTCGACGTATTGAAATAATTGTTTGATCTCTGTGTCAATAATAGTTTTATAATGCTTATTGCACGTAATTATTGTCTAATTTCTCTCTTACGACATTTCTCTAACAATTTTATTAATATAATTAAAAAACAATCCGATACTCAAAGAGTATCCGATTTCAATATTCATTTTAATTTCATTATAATTTATAATTTGAAAGATCCAGCTTCGACCGTAATAGGCATTTTAAATTTCTAGTATTGATTGTGTTTCTCATATGTACGGTCTAAAATAAAGATATTGTTGAAATTATCATATTTAAAGTATGTGAAAGACAAAGAGATAGTGTGGTAGAGGAGAAAGATAAGAAGGAACATATTTTTATAAACGTATGACCGGTCGGTGTTCGTTCGGCGCGTAAAGCGCCCATGTCTAACCGTGATACGCTATTTCTTATTATAATTTGAAAACTTCGGACAAAATTTTGGCACAAGAAAAATCGTCTTAGAATTAAATCGGAAATATGACACTTTAAAGACAAACGTTTATCCTGAATTACCATGTATACTCTATGGTTAATCACGGATTCGGCTTAATCGACTTGGTGAAACCGGTCCTTTATATATAATACTCTGTCCAAAATTATTACCTTCGAAAAAAATCAATGTATCAAGTGAAAAATTAAAACCTAGATGCTATAATCTTAACTCATTAAGTTAAATTCCATCAAATTAAGAAGTAAAACACAAAAATGATACTCTCTCTTGTTATTTATACAAACATATCTTTTTAAAAAAAGGTAAAAAAAGCGCTAAGCGTGCGTACTTTTCGTAAAAATTATTTGGGCCGGTTTCACCAACGCCAATTACTTAATTCGCCGTGGAACTGGCTAATCGTGTTTGCTGTTTAGTGGAATTGACCACTTATGGTTGACACTTATGGTTGATTCGGTTTAATCGGGTTGGTGAAACCGGTCCTTTGTTATAATATTACTTAACTCTAATGATATATATTATTCATATAAAAGATTTGATATCAACAAAATTGGCGCCAAGTTAAATTCCATGTAATTCGGATACCAAATTAAATAAATAATATTGACTTTAATGATATGTATCATTCCTATAAAGGGTTTGATATATCAAAAACTAGCGCCAAATTCCATTTCTTTATTTACTTAATCCAAACAATACTATCTTTAATTTTTATACAATCAAACTTAAGTATACGTATATCTTATTGAAGGATTTTCTTATTCCAATCTAAATGGTTTAAATTCCTCTTAAATGAAATTATTATATCACAAGACCGGCATAGCGATGGAAGAGAGAAGGTTTTCGAAGATGCAGAATTGGAAGCATTACTTGATCAAGGCTCGTGTCAAAATCAAGAAGAATTGGCACGATCATTGGGAGTGACTCAACAAGCCATTTCAAAACGCCTCAAAGCCATGGGAATGATTCAGCAGCAAGGAAATTGGGTGCCGTACGAGTTGAAACCGAGAGATATTGAACGGTGTTTATTTACTTGTGAACAGCTGCTTGAAAGGCAAAGACGGAAGGGATTTCTGCATCGTATTGTGACTGGGGACGAAAAATGGGTTCATTACGATAACCCCAAGCGCAGAAAATCATGGGCAGTTCCCGGCCATGCTTCCACGTCGACGGCCAAACCGAATATTCACGGCTCCATGGTCATGCTCTGTATTTGGTGGGACCAGCTCGACGTAATGTATTATGAGCTGTTAAAACCGACTGAAACAATCACAGGCGTTCGGTATCGGAACGCAATTAATGCGTTTGAGCCGAGTATTGAAAGACAAACGGCCGCAATACAACGAGAGACACGATAAAGTGATTTTGCAGCATGACAATGCTCGACCCCATGTTGCGAAAGTGGTCGAGACATACTTGGAAACGTTGAAATGGGAAGTCCTACCCCACCCGTCGTATTCTTCAGACGTTGCTCCCTCTGATTATCACTTGTTTCGATCAATGGCACACGGCCTGGCTGACCAGCACTTCCGGTCTTATGAAGAAGTAAAAAATTGGATCGATTCGTGGATCGCCTCAAAGGATAACTAGTTTTTTCGACGCGGGATTCGTATGCTGCCCGAAAGATTGGAGAAAGTAGTGGCCAGCAATGGACTATACTTTGAATCATAAATGTATAACCAGTTTTTTACAATAAAGCCTCGAATTTCGGAAAAAAAACGACGGAAGCGCAAAGTTGTACACCTAATACAAAATGTTATCACAAAATTGCTAACTTGCTCTATTTAAATGTTATCACTTAAATTGTACACCTAATACAAAACGTTATCACAAAAGTGTTACCTTGCTCAATTTAAATGTTATCACAAAAAATTAAAGAGTTAATCGTATAAAATGGAAAAATTTAATTTAAATAGAGAAATTTTTCATGTAAAAACATTTGGCGCTGCTAGATCTCGATCTCGTTATAACAATATAGTACTAAGATATGAATGTAATATTTAGAAAAATAAGAAAAATAAGAATGTTGGTATGTTAAAGTTTTATTTTCATTAAATCTGGAGCTCCATCTATACGAGCTACCAACTACTTTATTAACGTTTATCGCGAAAAAGACAAGATGGCGATTGTCTCTCGTCACAAGCAAACACACTCCTTCATGAATCCTCAATAAATCCTCAATAAAAAGATGAAATCCGGTTATATGCAGTCCACATTCATTTACAAATTCCAACATTAGCCCTTCGAGTCGGATTAAAGGCTTCGAAATCAAGAAAAAGCATCAGCCGATACGTAAGGTGAAACTGCGGTACGAACTGTACGGCGTACCCGCGATTACAGAACCAGAGCGGCCATCTTCAATCGTCAACGAGACAATCTACGCGTTTCCAAAGAACGCAAGTCTCCACATTCATCTTAGTGAACGATACGAAACACAACAAAGACAACTGGTTGTTGTTGTCACTGGATCGAGGAGAAGACGTAAGCGATTGACAGCATCGACAAATTGTGAAACAGTATAGTCGTTTGTACAAGACAAGAGAACGAGAACGACATTTCATAGCATATCTTAGTAAGATCAGTGAACTACCAGAGCGACTACGAGGAAAGGCAGTGCCTATCATCCTGGCATAGCGAGCATTGGCGAGGACATAATCGGTGAGAAACAAGAGTGGACTGCGCAGACGCTGCATACAGCAACGTGCAGCATACAATCACGAGTAAGTTATAGTATTAGGTGTTAATTCCTATCGTTTTTTCGTCTCGAAAATCGATTTGTTTTGAAAGGAAGATGAATGAATACCTTAATCAAAGTAATTTCCTCCATTTTCTACTACTTTTTCCCATCTCTCCGGCAACAGGGCAATCTCACGACGGTAGAACGCGGTGTCTTTCGAGGCGATCCACTCATCCACCCATTTTTAGACTTCGTTGTAATTGGAGAAGTGTGTGTTTATAAGTGCGTGTTGCATGAATCAGAAGAGATGGTAATCCGACGGTGCTAAGTTTGGAGAGTACGCTGGGTGCGGCAGAATTTCCCATTCAAGCTCTCGAAGTGTCTGCTTCACGCTTTTCGCGACATGCGGTCGAGCGTTATCATGCAACAAAATGACTTTACGTCAATTGTTAGCTACGGATGATTCTTTTTGCATCAATTCGTCACTCAATCGGTATAATTGCTGTTTGTAGCGATCAGCTGTAACGGTTTCATTTGGAAGATTTCATAATACAGCACACCTTCTTGGTCCAAACAAACGCACAGCAATGTCTTATGCCCGTGAATATTCCTCTTCGGCGTTGAAGCAGATGGTTGGCCGGGGTCCACCCATGACTTTTTCCGCTTGGAATTATCAAAATAAATCCATTTTTCATCGGCAGTCACGATGCGCCACAAAAAACTCTTCCTTCTTTACCTAGTAAGCAAAGACGTTGCTATAGTCAAATGATTCGAAATGGCACTTTCTGACAACTCATGTGGTAGCCATCTCCCTTCCTTATGGATCTTTCCCATGGCATGCAAGCGTTTTGAGACGGCCTTGGGAATAACATTTAACTGTTTCGATAATTCTAAAAACGTTTGAGCTGGATTCTCATCAAGCAATTCTTGCAGCTCGACTTCTTCAAATTTTTTCGGGTGTCTTGGTCGTTCTTTGTCTCTCACATCAAAATCACCGTTTCGGAAGCGTTCAAACCTAATTCTACATGTTCTTTCCGATGGAGTTTCATCATCATACACTTCGGATAATAAGCGATGCACTTCAGCTGCGGTTTTCTTGAGATCGAAGTAGTGAAGAAGCACACGTCGGAAAAACAGCTTATCGCGATTCATTTTCAATCGATTGGAAAATCTTTTTGGCGTCGAGAAATCTAACCTGTGAGGATTGAATCACTTTCAGCGATGTCTAAACTACAAAAGACATATGACTTCATCGTCGAAACTCGCCAGCGTTGGAGCCAGCACCCTCTAGTAACGAGCGATAGTAATTAAGTTTAACACCTAATAAAAGGAGACGCTTGCAACAAGAGGGCGCCGACACAGTTAGGGTGAGTGATCGGTGTATGGGCGCTGGCGTGTCTGTCGGGAGTCTGTAAGTCATTGAGTTCCTAAACCCCCTTGAGTCAATCAATTTCACATTGTCATATATAAATAGTAGCGTTGGATATCATGGATGAATTAGTCAAGGCACGTGGTCATATAAAAGGTAAAGTCACTTCCTTTAAAACATACATAACAAAGATATCAGATAGCTTCACAGACATATCCCAGTCATTAGCTAACCTAAAAAGGTTTGAAATAGTAGAGCGTCTTAAACATATAAGAGATGTGTACAACAAGAGGTGGCACCCAGTTGGACACGGCTCAATTGGACACAAACCACTCACAACGCTTGAGATTACAAAGCTCCTAAGCACCGGTCGCTGTGATTGGTGGTGTCCAATCGAGCCGTGGTCAATCGGGATCACCCCTACAACAAGTATGACATTTTACAGATTCAAATCGACGAACTTGGTTCAGACGCAGACCAAGCAGGGAATGCGGAATACAGACAAATATTCGAAGATGAATATTAGGTGTAATTGCTCAAGCCGAAATATTGCTCAGTCGTAGTAAAATAGAACAAGAGGGTCTCGGTGCGGTTGGTGTTGGTGTTCGAAGTGCGGTGCCATTAATAACGCAATTTAATCCGGGACAACAAAATACAGAGAATCCCACCAATGTGGTAAGGCAGGCAAGTCAAAACAGGGGTGATCCCGATTGATCACGGCTCGATTGGACACCACCAATCACAACGACCGGTGCTCAGGAGCTTTGTAGTCTCAAGCGCTGTGAGCGGCTCGTGTCCAACTGGGTGCCACCCGTCAAAACATAGTGGTTAAGGCACCAGGTATTTGGTTACCAACCATTGAATTACCAACGCATATGGTGCATGCGTTTACATAAGATCAATAGATATACAGGGTAACGTAGCAGTACATTTACTGTGTGCAAAAACAAGAGTAGCTCCGCTTAAATCACAAACAATCCCCGAATTCGAGCTTTGTGCAGTTCTCATACTAGCGCGATTACTAAAGAGGGTCATTGAATTTCTTAATACGTCATTCGACAAGATCATATGTTGGAGTGATTCTACTATTGTGCTCAGCTGGTTAACCCTTTGCGGCGTACATTTTTCTATAAGATTAATTTAAAGGACATGTACTTCTGGGGGTTTTTGGGGTCGCTGATTACGAATTTGAAGTCAGTTTTCAAAAATCCAAAATGGCGGATCCAATATAGCGGATGAGTATTTAAAAATTCACTTGAAACTTGCTACTGCGACCTTTGAATGTTATCATGGATTCATCGTCACTATGTTATCTTTTTAGCTTCTACGATTTCCGCGAAAAAAAAAATCTTTCTACGATTGGATCCGCCATTTTGGATTTTTGAAAACTGACTTCAAATTCGTAATCAGCGACCCCAAAAACACCCGAGTAAGGAGTTTCAAGTAAATCCGATTAATTTTTAAAAACTCGTCTGTCATATTGGATCCGCCATTTTGGATTTTTGAAAACTGACTTCATATTCGTAATCGGCGATCCCAAAAACCCCCGAGGACGAAATTTGGTTTTAAATTACTCAAAAATTCGCACAAAAATGAATTTGTTGCTAAAAAAGTTCGATTTTGGAAACTTATTTGTTTATAATTGTTTATAATTTTGCGTAATTGCATTTATAATCATTTTTGTCACCTTCCCAAATGCTTCCTCTATTATTGAAAAAAGATTCATGGATGTTACTTCGAAAACATTGAATCTAGAGAGAAAAGTTGTGAATGAAAAAGGTGGGAATCTGGGTTCGCACTATGCCGCAAAGAAGGGAGCGAGACAGCGAGAGTGGTGGGGATGATTCTCGTGTTGCCCGGGAGCCAGATGTGCATTACTGGTTCCCACTATGCCGCAAAGGGTTAAGGATGCAGCCAAATAGGTTTCAAGTGTTTGTATCGAATCGTATTTCCGAAATACAACAATTAACAAAGTATGATAATTGGCGACACGTGCCAACACGAGAGAATCCAACAGATTTGTTGTCCAGGGGATTATCGTTAGATTCTCTAATACAATCAAAACTTTGGTGGCATGGTTCAAGTTTTTTATTGAACGATGAACATCAGTGGCCAATTATGCCAGAATTCGAAAATGACAAAGGAGAATTGAGAAAAACGGTCTATACTTTAAAGAAGAAATGTGCATCTATCTTTGAAACTAGCTCGGATCTAAATCATCTTGTACGCGTCTTTACATATTGTAGACGATTTATAAATAATTGTAAACATCGTGACAAGTCTAGGATCGGCATACTCACAGTCACAGAGCTGATAGAGACTCAACATATATTCGCAAAATTAGCCCAGGAACAATCTTTCTCAATCGAAATCGAAATCCTAAAAACGGGTAAACAGATTACAAAGGGAAAGCTAGCTCCACTCAACCCTTTTTTTTATGAAAAGGGTCTCATATGTGTCGGGGGTAGGCTAAAAAAACTCTGATTTCACGATAGACAAGAAACACCCCATAGTTTTAGCCGCGGAGCATCAATTTACAAAACTGCTTTTCAACAGCGAACATTTACGACTGCTGCATGCCGGACCACAATTACTCTTATATTCTATACGTGAGCGTTTCTGGCCGCTAGTTGGCAGTGATGCACATCTGGCTCCCGGGCAACACGAGAATCATCCCCACCACTCTCGCTGTCTCGCTCCCTCTCGCGAAGCCGCTGCGCAAGACGTATTGCCCGGGAGCCAGACGTGTATCACTGCTAGGAGGTAGGAATTTGGCTAGAAAAACTGTGCGTAACTGCATAAGATGTTTTAGGAACAATCCAAGACAGTCTCAGATATCGATGAGAGAATTACCTAGTTCTCGTATAACTATGACTGCACCGTTCCACGCTACAGGTGTCGATTATGCCGATCCTTTTTTAATAAAGGATAGAAAAGGTAGAGGGTACAAAATTTCTAAAGTATTTGTGTGTTTATTTGTCTGGCCACAAAGGCAGTGCATCTTGAATTGGTGTCAGACCTGACATTAGAAACCTTCATCGCTGCGCTCAGACGCTTTTCTTCAAGGCGCGGAAAATCCGCGCACATATATTCAGACAATGGAACCAATTTCGTCGGAGCGAACAGAGAATTGAAAGAATTAGCTAATTTCCTCTTAAATGAGACTACAGCGATCGAACAGGTGGCCGGTAATATAGGTATTACATGGCACTTTATTCCCACCTATTCACCACATTTTGGTGGATTGTGGGAAGCGGCAGTAAAGTCAACCAAACATCATTTAAAACGAGTTGTAGGTAATGCAGTCCTTACGTTTGAAGAATTCTATACATTTTTGGTACAAGTTGAAGCACTCTTAAATTCGCGGCCGTTGACTCAAATGTCCTCAGACCCCAATGATTTAACCCCAATTACACCCGCTCACTTTCTTATTGGTCGGACATTCACGTCAGTAGCGGACCCTGCACTAACTCACTTTCCAGAATCCAGGTTACAGAGGTGGCAGCTAATTCAGAAGCAGCAGCAGCATTTTTGGCAGCGTTGGAACAAGGAGTACATATCTGAATTACAAATTCGTACAAAGAGGGCGAAAGCTGTCAAGCCATTCGAAGAAAAAATGATGGTCATAATCAAGGAGGACAACCTACCACCCTTCAAATGGAAACTTGGACGAATTGTTTCCGTTCATCCAGGCAAGGATGGTGTGACAAGGGTTCCCACTGTAAGAACAGCTACAGGAACAACAAAAATCGCAACTGTGAAACTATGTCCACTGCCAAGAGAAGACTGTACTAATACTTAATTTAAGGATCACAGTTTATCATTGCGTTTATATCCTCATCATAATTTGTCAATTAATTAGTTAACCTTCGTATTTTACTTGTTTTTATAAATTAGTCCGAATTAATTTACTATAACCTTAGTATTTGCGTTTACTACTTATAAGCTCATTTGTAACTTCAAGTGTATTTGTCATTCCATTAATCAAACACTATTGACAGTACCTTTCGATGTCGGGGGGTATGTTGGTATGTTAAAGTTTTATTTTCATTTAAATCTGGCGCTCCATCTATACGAGCTACCAAATACTTTATTAACGTTTATCGCGAAAAAGACGAGATGGTGATTGTCTCTCGTCACAAGCGAACACGCTCATTTGTGAATCCTCAATAAAAAGGTGAAATCCAGTTATATACAGTCCACATTCATTTACAAATTCCAACAAATGTAATACCCAAAAAATGTAATATTTAGAAAAATAACATATTAATAAGGAAAATTAGAAAATAAGAAGCAGTCCCAGTGAGGGTTAAAATATCTAGTGCGTCTATATACGATTGAGTTATAGAGTCGTGTAAATTATGAACGTTGTGAATACTCCTAAGTATAAGAAAAATAAATTTAGATTTGTATAACATGCGTTATGAAAGAGAAATAACTAGTAAAATTTATTCTTATTCAGTGTAAAATTAAGATTAAATTTCTTACACATATATATTACTCGTATTATTACTTTTAAATTATAATTACCTTTTATTTTTTAGATTTATTAATTACCATTTTAATTTTAAATTGTTTTTATAGTTTTTCTTATTCGATCTATTACATCGCCAACTATTTTTACATGAAAAATTTTGTTATTTAAATTAAATTTTTTCATTTTATACGGTTAACTCTTTAATTTTTTGTGATATCACTTAAATTGAGCAAGGTAAGGCAATTTTGTGATAACGTTTTGTATATTATTTTGAAGGAGAATTAAATAACCACTACTTTCGTTGGAAGAAATAACGTCTTTGCGTGCGTGCGTGTGTGCGTGCGAGCGTGCGTGCGAGCGTGCGTGCGTGCGTGCGTGCGTGCGTGCGAATTACATGGAATTTAACTTGGCGCCAATTATTGATATCAAATCTTTTTTACGATCGATACATAAAATTTTGAGGAATTTAATTTGGCGCCAATTTTGTTGATATCAAATCTTTTATACGAATGATACATATCACAGAGTAAAGTAATATTATATACAAAGAACCGGTTTCACCAACTCGATTAATCCGAATCAATCATAAGTGTCAACCATAAGTGGTCCGTTCCACTAAACAGCAAACGCGATTAGTCAGTTGCATGGCGAATTAAATAACTGGCGTTGGTGAAACCGGCTCAAATAATTTTTACGAAAAGCACGAACGCTTAGCGCTTTTTTAACCTTTTTTTAATAAAATAAATTTGTATAAATAACAAGAGACAGTCCCATTTGTGTTTTACTTCTTAATTTGATGGAATTTAACCTGATTAGTTAAGATTGTAGCATCTAGGTTTTAATTTTTCATTTGAAACATTTATTTTTTTCGAAGGTAATAATTTTTGATAGAGTATTATATACAAAAGATCGGTTTCACCAACTCAATTAAGCCGGATCAATCATAAGTATCAACCATAAGTAGACAATTCCACTAAACAGCAAACGCGATTAGTCAGTTCCACCGCTAATTAAGTAAGCGTTGGTGAAACCGGTCCAAATAATTTTTGTGAATAGCATGCACGCTTAGCGCTTTTTTAACCTTTTTTTAAAAAGGTAAGTTTGTATAAATAACAAGAAAGAGTATCATTTGTGTTTTACTTTTTAATTTGATAGATAAAATTTAACTTGGCGCCTGTTGTTGATATCAAATCTTTTATACACATGATATATATCATTAGAGATAAGTAAATATCAAAAATAATAATACCACTTGGATTTTACTTTTTAATTTGATCTGGAGACACTGGTAGTGTCTCGGCGCTAAGCCAAAGCAAAGCGACACTGCCGTGGCCTCCTTTACGCAAACCGAAGAGTTGCGGCATATCGAGGTTATCGGATCTCATATAACGGCTGAATCGATCGCGTTCTATGTATGCTCAATCGATAGCCACCACACGAATTGTATAATAAAAGTGCTTTTATTTATTTTGTACGTGCCCTACGAGCGGAGATATCGCGACGCAAAGTTCCGAACTGCTACTTTTCACTTCTCAGATTTTCAGATACGTCGTCCTGGTCATCATTATTATTATTATCATCGTCGACCGCATTCCACACATTCCTTTCGTGTCCATCTGACTTTCTTTCCGCTAGGAGCGCTATACATGATCGGCGAGCGCTGCGATCTGGAGACACGACAGTGTCGCCAACGTTACGCATACGGGAATCCGCGTGATTGGTGCACGTGACTTGTATATTCTCACAATGGCAGCACCAATAAGGAACTTTGTTCACTCGGCGCGAATGAGAGGAAAATTAGAATAAACTAGTGTACTCTCTCTCTCTCTCTTTTGGATTAAAGTCACGACGCGACGCGAAAGAAAGAAAGACACGGGTATATAATTTAATATAATTAATTGAAATTAAAATGAAATTTAATTAATAAAATGAATTAAAATAAAATATTAATTATAATTAAAATGAAATATCGAGATTGTCGCTGAAGATCGAGGTATTTACCGCGTTGAGGAAGAGGGTGTATAGATATTCAGGAATTAAGCGTCTAGGTG
>NW_017300167.1:57405-57631 GCF_001594075.2 Trachymyrmex cornetzi
TAATCACGTTTGCTATTTAGTAGAACTAATGATATGTATCATTTGTATAAAAGATTTGATATCAACAATTGTAGCGCTAAGTTAAATTCTGTTAATGTTTTTACTAAACCTAATGATATATGTATGGTGCTTCTCATACGGTATCACCATTTGGGCCAATTTCATCAGCGCCAATTACTTAATCGGCCGTGAAACTGATGGCCCAAATGGTGCTTCTCGTAAAGAA
>NW_017300167.1:60280-65757 GCF_001594075.2 Trachymyrmex cornetzi
ATCTTTTATACAAATGATACATATCATTAGTTCTACTAAATAGCAAACGTGATTAGTTATCAGTTTCACGGCCGATTAAGTAATTGGCATTGGTGAAATAGAATTTAACTTCATAAAGATGGTGCCACATGGGGTTATAGATATCTACATGCCGAGTCGCACCACCACCCAGCACAAAAACAGTCAACAATCAACTCACTACATAGAGCTTTCTCCATCTCTGACAAAGGCCATCTACAGACAGAACTTAACCATCTCAAACTGGCCTTACAGAAAAACGAACACGACAAAAAAGACATAACCAAAATAAACAATAAACATGCAAACAACGGTCTCTGACACACAACCAGACAAAAGGATCCTAACCATTCTGCCACATGTCAAAGGAACAATAGATCAGATTGACAGGACATTAAACAAACACAATATCTGAACTATCTTCAAACCATTCAAAAAGATAGGACAAATCTTAAAAAATCCTAAAAATCAAAAACCTCCACTCAGTTCCGCAGGAGTATACAAAATACCTTGTTTCTGCGGGAAAGTATACATTGGAGAAATTTGGAGAATGGTCAATCTACGGATTAAAGAACTCCAACGTGATGTCAGGCTAAAACACCCCACGCAGTCGGCATTATCAGAACACAACATCAAAACAGGACATCAAATACTTTTTGACAAAACGACCACAATAGCCAATAGTACATCATACTTTCCAAGAAAGTATGGAGCAGCCATAGAGATATAAAAACGCCCTAACAATTTAAATATAGATAATGGCTACAACATAAATAAAATATGGAAGACCATTTTCCCGGTTATTGAAGACCGACCAATTGCACCACATTTTTTCCCTTCCACAATTCCTTCCCCTTTCCGCCCACCCCACCACCCCAACAAGCAGCGTAATATAAAAAGGAACGGCCTGGAGGAATAGCTCAGTATTAGGTTACACCTCGCCCTGATGAAGTGGACTGCAAGGTTCACAAAACGTTGGCATCTCAAGAATGGATCTGGGCATGGAGGAAACCAGCGAAACGCATAATCTTTATGTGTTGACGATTGTTGCAAAGTAATGGTTTACATGCACGAGTTCCAAGGAGAAAACCATTAGCAAAAAAAATAAAATTCTACATTTAAAATTTGCTAAATAATTTATTAACAAAGACAATTCGTTTTGAGATACAATATTATTTTCAGACGAATATAAATATAATATTTTTAATAGTGATGGTCGTAAAAGTGGACAAAACAAAACACACAATTAGAAGCAAGAACTCTATGGCCATCAATAAAACATAATAGTGGAATCCTAATGGTTTATGGCTGTATAGCAGCTAGTAGAGTAGGAAATATTGTGTTCATCGATGGGATTTTAGATAAAATGAAGTATTTAACAATTTTAGAAGACAATTTAAAAGACAATGTATCAAAATTGAATCCATCAAATAATTATTGTTTCCAATCGTACAATGATCCGAAACATTCAACGAAAATTGTCAAAGAATGGGTACTGTATATATAACATCCTGCACATATTGCCACATCCACTAAAGTTTTGACTTAAATCTTATCGAGTTTTGTAGAGACTTGTGGAATGAGTGAGAAGAAGCTTACGAAATACAGTTTTTACTCGAAAGAAATATTAAAACGGGATATTATTGATATATGACAATCAATAAACACTGAAATAGATTTCAAATGTTACTTTGAAGTTAGTCCAGTCAATGAAAAATCGTTTTAGGGCTGTAATGAAAGCAAAAGGTAGATCTCAACTCTAATTATATATTAAAATTTTTGATTATTCGATTTAAATAACTATTAAACGTATCATTATTAAATATATTGAATATTTTTATGAGTCACGTATGATGCATGTTTACAATAAATTTATTATAAAAACTAATACATCGTTAAATTATTTTATAATTTTGTAATCTTAAAACCTCTTTATCTCTTTTATATATTGTTTAAAAGGCTGCAATTGAATATTTCACTTCATTGAATATTAAAAATGTAAGCGTTATAATACTTTCGTGTATGTGTGTATATACGTTAGATCGTATAATATACAGATTTTTATATATTTCGTATTAATTACAATTGTTGTATTGTAAATTCATGAGCATAATACCATTACAAGTTTGTATGTTTCCATTTATATGTCGATTATAATGTATATAATTTGATATATGCAATTATTCTAAGAATAAATAAGTTTGCTATTCTGTCATTTTTGTTATATACATTAATCGAAAATATCAAATATCTTCTTCACGAGTTGTACACGTATATCGATTACTATTTACTTCTTAAAGGTACCGTTATTTTCTAAATCATATACATATTTTTTTGCAATATATTTTTTGTTTTGTATCTCATTTTTGTTTTTCCTTTATCCAATATATCCTGTATGAAATTATCAATCCAATATATTCAATACGAAATTATTAGTTATTTATTTTTCCTCTCTGAAACATGCCAGTATGTTGTCAACTTCTCCTTCCCTAGCCTCTCCTGTTTGTTTTATTTTTACGCACCTATAACTAAAACAGGAATAAGGCCTGGCTGTGACCTGACAGAGTTAGACACGTGTTGGGACCCAAAACTACCATACCGTAAGCAGGGAAATAAACGGATGTTCGCATCGGGGTCTGCGTTGACTGACACTGCAAGAAGGCAAAATCATCCACCTTTAGATAGTACGACCAATAGTTATATACCACATGATTCTAATTTATTGCCTCCGACTGTCACGATACACAAAGGCCGTAAGGATATCATATTATATATAAAAATATTTGTAATTATAGTATTATAACTTATGTCATTTATATGACTTTATTTTCTTTTTCTTTATTATAAACAGAAATTGTATACCATCCACCTATGGACGAAATTGTGCTTTATAAAACACTGAAAAACGAATGCGAACCATCAGTAATGTTTGCAATTAATCATAATCTTTACGCATATGTGAAAATAACCAATTGTAAGTATAACCAATTGTACAATAAATAAATAAATTATGTTGCCAGTATATCTGTAAGAATCTTATTCATATGATTTGTACAATAAATAAATTATGTTGCCAGTATATCTGTAAGAATCTTATTCATATGATTTGTAGTAAATTGCTGCGTAAACAAGATCTGCTGGAATGTGACATCGAGAGGTCTTGCTTGTATTGGTCAGGATGAAATCATTTTATTAGTTGAAATTTTGCCAGATGAAACACGGATTCCAAAGGAACTTCTCATATATATTAATCAATTATATCTCGAAGCTATTAAAGGTAATGTCTCGTATGTGTACATATGTTACTTGACACACACACACACACACACACACACACACACATATATATATATATATATAAGGGTGATTCAGACCACCCGGAGGTGCCGGTACGTACGTATTCCTCATGAAAAACTGAGTCGAAAATGTCAATAGCAAAATGTTGTGGAGTCAATAGTTTTTAAATAGCGAGCCTTTGAAATCTTCCAATCACAGGACGTGAAGTTCGCGCCGTCAGGTGCGGCTCAACCAAGCGCCGGCCGCGCGAGCGCTTTGATGGATACCGCTAAACTACACGATGCCGAATGAGTATTGAAAAAGTTTTGAAATTTATAAAAATTTCGATAAACATTTCGATAAAAAGTCGATAAACATTTCCAAAATTGGTTTACAAAAAGTTCTATTATAAACAATATTAGAGAAAATGAAAACGAATATTAGAGATATTTCCTTTCATATTGTAATTCGGAATTTCGTTTATTTCATTCCTTAAATATGAAACAGTTATTTATATCGAATGCGAATTTTCAAATGTACATTTTCTCTAATATTGTTTATAACAGAACTTTTTGTAAACCAATTTTGGAAATGTTTGTCGACTGATGTTTTTAATATTATTTATTTAAATAATTTAATTAATATTGATTTTATTCATTAATTTGTTTATTATTTAAAATGTTCGAAAAATATATACTTTTTTATTGATATAAATGATGTTTGCTGATAATCGAATTTGTAATTGCGACATTACTTCTCGTCAATTAAATTAGACTCAATTTAAACATACAGCAGTAGATGTTTATAAAAATTTCAAAACTTTTCCAATACTCATTCGGCATCGTGTGGTTTAGCGGTATCCATCAAACCGCTCGCGCGGCCGGCGCTTGGTTGCGCTGCACCTGACGGCGCGAAATTCACGTCCTGTGATTGGAAGATTTCAAAGGTTCACTATTTAAAAACTATTGATCCCACAACATTTTGCTATTGACATTTTCGACTCAGTTTTTCATGAGGAATACGTACGTACCGGCACCTCCGGGTGGTCTGAATCACCCTGCATATACAGGGTGTCTGGAAATCACCGTCAAATGTTTCGTACGTGGATAGACTATACTGAGTTGAAAAGTCCTGTACCATTTTGCGGTATCAGCAATATTTAACGAGATAATAACGTTTAAAGGTAGCCGAATACGCGCGTCTACCCGACCTACTATTGTCGAAGGTATGGCCCACCGAGCGCACGGCGCGCGGGCCGCGAGGAACGGGGATGGCCTAGCAGGCGAGCCTCTAAGCTCGAACGGCGCGGCGCGCCTGCTGGGGTACCTTCAGCAATAGTAGCTCGGGCGGACGCGCGTATTCAGCTATCTTTAAACGTTAATATCTTGTTAACTATTGCTGACACCGCAAAATGATACTGGACTTTTCAACTCAGTATAGTTTGTTCTACCCACGCACGAAACATTTGGTGGTAATTTCCATATATATATATACAGGGTGTTTAAAAATTTTCGAGATGCCTGTCACGAACAGGTAGAACGGACCGAACTGAATTGAAAATTCTTATACCATTTTGTAGTTTGTGTAATAGTTAACGAGATATTAACGTTTAAAAATAGCCTTCTTCTTCTTCCTAGCATTTGGCCAGGCAGCCAACCAGGCTGAAACTAGGCCAATTTAAAAATAACCGAATAAGCGCGTCCGGCCGACCTACTGCTGCCGAATATACAACCTACCGTCCCCACCGATCGCACGACGCGCGGGCTGCTGGGAGTGGGGATAGCCTGCTAGGCGTGCCGTTCGAGTCAAGACCAGTGATGCACATTTGGCTCCCCGGCAATACGGAATCCAGCCCCACCACTTTTACCCCCACCTACCGGCATCGAGTCGGCCGCGAGAGCGAGCGAGGCAGCGAGAGGCAGCGCCCGTCCTTTTCGCTCTATCAGTAATTCGTAAACACATGCGGGTATTAGAGCGAAAAGGACGGTCGCTCTATCTCGCTGTCTTGCTTTCTCTGCTAGTCGCTCATTACAAGCGACCGAATACCGAAAATGTACCTTCTCGGCCGCAAGGCGTATTCTTATACAGGGTATCCCGATCTTTTTTGCCAATCACTTTTGTATTCATAGAGCGGATTAAACTGAGTCGAAAAGTCCTCTACCATTTTGCAATTTTCGCAATAG
>NW_017300167.1:68024-68259 GCF_001594075.2 Trachymyrmex cornetzi
TAGCGAAGTATGCAAAAGGCATTCAGTTACCGGGGATTTGAATCTGTGTCTCTTCTGTGACGGATATGTAGGAGATGTTGGGATTCGTAATAGTGATCACCAGCTCGAGGAAAGATGAAATAGTGGAGATCACCGATAAAAGTCGGATACGTTGACTTTTTAGTACTGCATTTTCTTATTTTTATCAACATGAGAAAATACGGTATTAAAAAATTCTGAAAAAATTCTCAGAACT
>NW_017300167.1:68657-68858 GCF_001594075.2 Trachymyrmex cornetzi
AAAATTGAAAAAATGTAATAAAGGCATTAGAGAAAAAAAGAGCAGTTTATAAAGTTTTTTTTTTTAAGACTAAAAAGAATTATAATGTTTTTCAAACGTGAGGTTACGAGTATACGCACAGAATTTGTTTGGTGGAACATTTGTATTGATATCTGTAATATATATTGTTTTAAAATTTTAAAAATTGGAATGACATTAAGA
>NW_017300167.1:69719-70079 GCF_001594075.2 Trachymyrmex cornetzi
TACCGTTTTTAACTGTAAAGTGCCAATTTTCAATTTTTGAAAATAATATCAAGATATCAACACGAGCATATTTCCAAAGAAAATATGTGAGTGTACCGGAAAGATATTACGAAAAACGACATGTTTGAAACACATTTTGATTTTTTTAACGTTAAAATCATAGTTGCTATTAATGGAAGGGTTATATATATATATGATATACATATATTATTAAAATTTATTAAAATCTATTTATTAAAATCGTTATGTAGAATGTGTGTTCATGTCACTTTATCCCTTATACAGGGTGTCCCTTTTTTGCCAATCATTTTTGTGTAGATAGAGCGGACTAAACTGAGTCGAAGTCCTCCACCATTTTGC
>NW_017300167.1:70531-70761 GCF_001594075.2 Trachymyrmex cornetzi
GGGATAGCCTATACAAGAATACGTCGAGCGGCCGAGAAAGTACATTTTTGGTTTTATGTCGCTTATAACAAGCGACTAGTAGAGAAAATGAGACAGCGAGATAGAGCGGCCGTCCTTTTCGCTCTAATACTCGCTTGTGTTTACGAGTTTACTGGTAGAGCGAAAAGGACGGGCACTGCCTCTCGCTGTCTCGCTTGCTCTCGCGGCGAAGACGGCCGACTCGATGCCGG
>NW_017300167.1:75733-79243 GCF_001594075.2 Trachymyrmex cornetzi
CCAGCCCGCCGCCTGATGGCGTTAGTCTCGATGTCGTAAACCGTCACTGATCTGGCATCCCTGGCCAAATGTGTATCACTGGTCAAGACGTTTGGTGGCAGTTCCCGCTCCTCGCGCGCCTAGCTATCGATGGCGGATATTTGGCGCTTTAGAAATAATATCTCGATTATCTTGAAAATTGGGAAATGATCAAAACTCTTCGAAAACTTAGTTTAGTTCGTTCTAAAGCGTGCACATGTGCATACAGAAAAATGTTACATAAATACTATTTGTTTCCAGTAAATAATAAGTGTATTTTAAAATTATATTATCAAAAAAATTCTTTATAAAGATAATCGTTACTCTAAACAAGAATAAAAATTGCGTCCTCTCTTAGCACTCGAATGATGTTTTTCTGCATGCACACTATCGTTCATGGAAATTCGAACACCCGCATAAATTTCATCGAATAATCATGTAAAAAATCAAAACATTATTAAACAGCAATTGTATTATTGTTTAAATCATTTTAAATCACTTGTACACATACTACCAATTGCAAAAGTCTTATAAATTATTTTTAATTTGATATGCCAAAATGGTTTACCTTTATTTCGTGAAACATTGATATCACAATCGGTAAATTTAAAAAATTCGCTATTGTCATATTGAATTAAAAATAATTTGTAAAGCTTTGCTAATATATCCCTCACGTATGGGGATAGGCCGGCAACATATACCATAGAATGAGCCCACATTTGTGTTCTCTGAGCGAATTTTTGAAATTTATTAATTATACTCAATGTTCTACGAAGTAAAGACGATACTTTTTGACATACAAAATTAAAATTAATAAAGCTTTTGCAATTGTTCGTATGTGCACAAGCGACTTAAAATATATTTAAAAAATAATACATTTGCTCTGTTTTGTAAAATCTTAATTTTTTACATGATCTCTCGATAAAATTTATGCTAGTGTATGAACTTCCATGAGCGGTAGTGTGCATGCAGAAAAATATCATTCGAGTGCTAAGAGAGGACGTAATTTTTATTCTTCTTTAGAGTAACGTTCATCTTTATAAAAAAATTTTTTTGATAATATAATTTTAAAATACACTTATTATTTACTGGAAACAAATAATATTTATGTAACATTTTTCTGTATATATATACATGTATATGTGCACGCTTTAGAACGAACTAAACCGAGTTTTCGAAGAGTTCTTGATCATTTCCCAATTTTCAATATAATCGAGATATTATTTCTACAGCGCCAAATATCCGCCATCGATATTTAGGCGCGCGAGGAGCGGGAACTGCTACCAAACCTCTTGACTCGAACGGCACGTCTAGGCTGCGTTCAGAAACGTCACCTTGCGGGTGATTGCTAGGAGGCTGGGTGAGTGAAATGGTAGGGATAAGGTACCCTCTCTAGTGTGTACATTTCTGAACGGCCCTAGGTGAGTGAAATGGTAGGAAAATGGCGCAGCGTAAAAAACGTATTCTAGCTCTTGCAATTGCTGCAAGTGATAAATTATTGAGAGACATCATGCTGAATATGGATAGTGAAGAAAGTGATGAAAGTGACAATGACGAAGAAATTTTTCCGAATATCTTTGAATTTATTTTCACATTGAGTGCCTGTATAAAGCCAATTGGAATTTGAATCCTGTAATTCTTTAGCTATCTGTCGCCACACTACATCATTACGAATTTTGGGACTTTTAAATAGTGACTGATTTGTTTTCCACAAATGAATTAGCTTTTTTACAGCGTAGTCATCTTTCCAAGACGCAGCTGAAATAATAATAGGGAAAAATCAATGAAAAACTTAACATTAAAAAACGCGGTGATTATTATTACTATTTTTATTAGTAATATCCTTTTACACCGAGCACTTGATACACTTACGAACTAATAAGTTTCTATTAAATAATCTTAATTTCGGCATATATTTAAAGAATGGTAAACAAAAATGTTCTAAGTTGATACAACATGTGTCAAGATGATTAAATTAAATCATGTATACACGTCATTAACACACATCGCCGAAATTAAGATAATTTAATAGAAAGTAGTTAGTAAGCGTATCAAGTACTCAGTGTAAACAAGATCATAGCATACCTTGAGAATTTTCAAGTGTATCCCCTTTTTTACAAACATTGGAAGCAACATTACTTGTTGATGCTGCAATAACACAACATTAAAGAAATGTAGAGATGATAAAGAAAAAATACAAAATTTGCATCACAAAACAAACCTGTTGTACATAGATTATTGTCTTTTACACATTCGTTATTAGTTTTCGTAAGTTGCAATTCTGTTAAACTTTTAATAGTAGGTATAGTAACAATGTTCTGATCTAAAAAAAATTATGAATATTTAATCAAACATAAATATGTATTCATTGAAACATATAAGCCATGTATCGATAGTGGCCCATATTTTTTGCAAATGAATATAGAAATAGAAAACACAAGAGATGATAGATAACTTCAATGACCTAGTGTACATCAAGCACTTGATATTGTACTAGCTAGTAAACTTTCTATTATATTATCTTAATTTCAGCGATACATGTAAACATATACATGATATGACTAATTTAATTAATCATTTTGATACATATTGTACGGGAGTAGTACACCATTCTTTATGCATTGCCGAAATCAAGATAATTTAATAGACATTTACTACTTAATACGCGTATCAAGTGTTCCTGTAAACAAGGTCAATAACCCATAATATTAGATGTTTTGTGCAAATAAATGCAATCAAGTTAGACATTATATTCAATTAATTATAATTACGTTTAAAGATAAATATTTTGCAAACAAATTGATTTACCAAAGAACACTATACAGTTATTACACTTTAACGGGACTTCATTCGCAACATGAAAAAACCTTTATTGTACTTCATCGTAAATTATAATCGATTGAAGTAAAATATATTTTACTTACTTTCGGGATTCCATAATATAATCTGATTTTCTTTATTAAATGAATATGCAATAAATTTTTATTTGTAGCCATGTTTCCTAGCTTTGACCGCGTTCAGCAGACACAACAGTTTTGCAACCGTTTTGTGATTCTTCGCTGCTTTAAATCTAAAAGTATAATCCAATCAGCGCAACGAATCATAAAACGGTTGCAAAACTGTGGGTTTGCTGAACGCAGCCTTTATGTGGCCACTCGATCGAGAGACTTTCCACCCTACAAAAGAGCAGGGTGCAAAAGTCTCCCGATCGGGAGCACCCGGCATGTTTCTGAACGGGCCACCTAGGTAACGCTGAGGTATTCTCAACTGGTTTCTGAACGGCATTCGGGAGCTTGGATGCTCCCGAGTGTGGTATCTGAACGCAGCTCTAGCAGGCCACCCCCACTCCCAGCAGCCCGCGCGCCGTGCCATCGGTGGGGGCGGTAGGTTGTATATTCAGCAACAGTAGGTCGGCCGGGCGCCAGTGATGCACATCTGGCTCCCGGGCAACGCGAGAATCATCCCCACCACTCTCGCAGTCTCGCTCCCTCT
>NW_017300167.1:79416-85943 GCF_001594075.2 Trachymyrmex cornetzi
CCAGCCAATTCCGAGAAAACAATGGCTGTGCTAATTTAAGACTAAAGTTAGCACAGCCACATAAAAAAAATTTTTTTAATAAAAAATTACACATTCTTTTTGTGCTAATTTGTTGCTAATTTGTTGCTCAGTTGCCGATTATGTTGCTCCACCCCCGACCCTTGAAAACCACCCCAAGCTACCCCGAGTTAGCACAACACCTCTAAATTGTAAATTATTGAGATATCTCGATTGATTTCGCGTGTCCGATTTTGTTGCTCACGATTTGTGATGAATCTGATTTTGTTGCTCCACCCCCGATCCTTGAAAACCACCCTTAGGAATCCCGCATTAGCACGCCACCTATAAACTGTAAATTATTGAGATATCTCGATTGATTTCGCGTCTTCGATTTTGTTGCTCACGATTTGCGATGAATCCGATTTTGTTGCTCCCCCCCCGACCCATGAAAACCACCCCAAGGAACCCCGAGTTATCACAATACTTAATTGTAAATTATTGCGATATCTTGATTTATTATGTTTCTCTGATTTTGTTGCTTCACATATGCGGTTAAAATAATGAAATTGTCTTTGGGTGGTTTTCAAGGGTTGGGAGTGAAGCAACAAAATTGGATTCGTCGCAAATCGTGAGCAACAAAATCGGAGACGCGAAATCAATCGAGGTATCTCAATAATTTACTGTTTATAAGTGGTGTGCTAATGCGGGATTGCTAAGGGTGGTTTTCAAGGGTCGGGGATGGAGCAACAAAATCGGATTCTTCGCAAATCGTGAGCAACAAAATCGGAGACGCGAAATCAATCGAGATATCTCAATAATTTACAGTTTATAGGTGGTGTGCTAATGCGGAATTGCTAAGGGTGGTTTTCAAGGATCGGGGGTGGAGCAACAAAATCGGATTCATCGCAAATCCTGAGCAACAAAATCGGAGACGCGAAATCAATCGAGATATCTCAATAATTTACAGTTTATAGCTGGTGTGCTAATGCGGGATTGCTAAGGGTGGTTTTCAAGGGTCGAGGGTGGAGCAACAAAATCGGATTCATCGCAAATCGTGAGCAACAAAATCGGAGATGCGAAATCAATCGAGATATCAATAATTTACAGTTTATAGGTGGTGTGCTAATGCGGGATTGCTAAGGGTGGTTTTCAAGAGTCGGGGGTGGAGCAATAAAATCGGATTCATCGCAAATCGTGAGCAACAAAATCGGAGACGCGAAATCAATCGAGATATCTCAATAATTTACAGTTTATAGGTGGTGTGCTAATGCGGAATTGCTAATGGTGGTTTTCAAGGGTCGGGGGTGGAGCAACAAAATCAGATTTATCGTAAATCGTGAGCAACAAAATCGGAGACGCAAAATCAATCGAGATATCTCAATAATTTACAATTTAGAGGTGTTGTGCTAACTCGGGGTTGCTTGGGGTGGTTTTCAAGGGTCGGGGGTGGAGCAACATAATCGGCAACTGAGCAACAAATTAGCAACAAATTAGCACAAAAAGAATATGTGTAATTTTTTATTTAAAAAATTTTTTTTTATGTGGCTGTGCTAACTTTAGTCTTAAGTTAGCACAGCCATTGTTTTCTCGGAATTGGCTGGAGCAACAAAATCGGGAATTGAGCAACAAATTAGCAACAAAAAAGCACTAAATTTCTGTGTAGATTTCGTTCGATTGTGCTGAAGTGGCTGTGTCAGCTTAATAGACGTGTTAATATCTCGTTAACTATTGCGCAACCTACAAAATGGTATAAGATTTTTCGATTCAATTCGGTCCGTTCTACCTGCTCGTGATCGATTAACCGATAATTTTCAAACACCCTGTATATATAAAAGGTATGTTCAGGAAAATGGTATTAGTGCTATTTGAGATTAGTGCCATTATCTTTGTCGTTTATCAGACGTAAAACAAAAATGACACAAATAACGCTAATAGCGTTTCCTCGAACGCATCTATAATAATCGATATCTTAATAACAGTAATATTCATACTTTGATTGCAACTAATTGTTTCGAGTTTGCTTTTCTAGGTAATACAGTGACGGAACTCGGCTTCTCAGTATATCAAAGTACCAACCTATTATTAGGTTCACGCGAGCATGTGGGATTTCTTTTTATTCGTCAAACATTGCAATGCTTACAAAAGATTATTTTACCGCCAGCACCTTTCTTGATTGGTCTGTTGGTTCACAGGTAAATATAACACAGTTTCGCAATTATGTATTGAAATTTGTATTTTATCCAAATGTGATTCTATATTGTATGTGTGTGTCTATTATGTCTTGAATATTTTTCTGATAACAAAAACTAAGCAGACAGGTGTGAATCGTGCATGATTAGTGAAGTGCAATTTACAATATATTTGTGTTAAAATATTATATTTATTTATACATTTATTTATTTTGACTCTCCTCTGGACCATCTTCAGTGAATGTTGATAAATTATAAGGTATTCTAAACTTCAACTTGGAAAAAGTAGAATGTATTATTGGCAAATAAATGAGTATCGTGCACTTGAATATAAAACAAGAAAATTTAAAATATAAAACCAGGTAAAGAATTTAAAAATATTTTTTATTATACATCTGTCAATGATGTGTTCTGTCTTTTCCAAGTTCGAGTTTCAAATACCTTATAATTCATCATTGACAACTCTCTGAGGATGGCTCGGAGAAGAGCCGAAATGTCAGGACAAATGTAACTTTTTAGGTATACATATTGTTAATTGCACTTCATTAACCGTGTCTAACTCTCATTTGCCTCTTTAGTTTTCTTGTTAGAATTAGCAAGAATCTGTAAATTATTATTATTTTTGACATTATACAGGGTGTATAAAAAGTGCCGCATTATCTATGGTGTTCAACTAATAATTAAAAATAATAATAATAATAAAGTATACGGGCAATGAGAGCGTTAATATAGCGCAGAAATTAGTGCGCAAAATTATTCTAAAATTCAAATAATATTCACATAATATATAAATCCCCTATGAGTATGGATACAAATTTCTTGGACGTTTTGGTTTACTTCAAACCATTATCAGCAAGTTGTGAATAATTTTCATCGATGTCTTTACAAAAATTTAGTCCGCAAATGTTGGAAATATATTTTAAATGAGACCAAGGATGAACATGTCACTATTGTCTGGTTGAGAGTTGCCAAAATTATTTCCTCACTCTTTAGCAAAATGACTAACCTCCGTCCCAATAGATCACAATGAATTATTCCAAGCGTAGCACGTTAATTTACAAAATAGGAACATTACAAGAATTAAAAATTTTGTTAAACATTGAGTATAAAATAAAAAAAAAGGGAAAAAAATGCGCTAAGCGTGCGTGCTTTTCGTAAAAATTATTTGGGCCGGTTTCACCAATGCCAATTACTTAATTCTCCGTGGAACTGACTAATCGCGTTTGCTGTTTAGTGGAATTGACCACTTATGGTTGACTCTTATGGTTGATTTGGCTTAATCGAGTTGGTGAAACCGGTCCTTTGTATATAATATTACTTAACTCTAATGATATATATTATTCATATAAAAGATTTGATATGAACAAAATTTGCGCCAAGTTAAATTCCTCAAAATTTTATGTATCGATCGTAAAAAAGATTTGATATCAATAATTGGCGCCAAGTTAAATTCCACGTAATACGGATACCAAATTAAATAAATGACATTAACTTTAATGATATGTATCATTCCTATAAAGGATTTGATATATCAAGAACTGGCGCCAAGTTAAATCCCATTTCTTTATTTACTTAATCCAAATAATACTATCTTTAATTTTTATGCAATGAAACTTAAGTATACGTATATCTTATTGAAGGATTTTCCTATTCCAATTCAAATGGTTTAAATTCCTTTTAAATTAAATTATTATATCACAATTCATTCACACACACACGCACACGCACTCACACACACAAAGACATTTTCTCTTCCAACTAAAGTAGCGGTTATTTAATTCTCCTTTAAAATAATATACAAAACGTTATCACAAAATTGCGTTACCTTACTCAATTTAAGTATTATCACAAAAAATTAAAGAGTTAACCGTATAAAATGAAAAAATTTAATTTAAATATAATAGAAAAATTTTTCATGTAAAAACATTTGGCGCTGCTAGATCTCGATCTCGATGTAATAACATAGTACTAAGATATGAATGTAATATTTAGAAAAATAAGAAAAATAAGAATGTTATACTTAAAAAATGTAATATTTAGAAAAATAACATATTAATAAGGAAAATTAGAAAATTTTTCTTATTTTTTTAAATATTTATATTAAAAAAATATGAATATTTAAAAAAATAAGGAAAATAAGAAGCATTCCCAATGAGAATTAAAATATCTAATGTGTCTATATGCGATTGAATTATAGAGTCGTGTACATTATGAACGTTGTGAATACTAATTAAGTTTAAGTCTGAGCAAAATAAATTTATATTTATAAACATGCGTTATGAAAAAGAAATAAATAGTAAAATTTATTCTTTTTCAGTGTAAAATTAAGATTAAATTTACTATATATTACTCTTATTATTACTTTTAAATTACAATTTTAATACTACCTTTAATTTTTATATTTATTAATTACTATTCTAATTTTAAACTGTTTTTATAGTTTTTCTTATTCGATCTAGCAGCGCTAAGTGTTTTTACATAAAAAATTTTGTTATTTAAATTAAATGTTTTCATTTTATACGGTTAACTTTTTAATTTTTGTGATAACACATAAATTGAGCAAGGTAACGCAATTTTGTGATAACATTTTGTATATTATTTTAAAGGAGAATTAAATAACCACTACTTTAGTTGGAAGAGAAAATGTCTTTGCGTGCGTGCGTGCGTGCGTATTGTGATATAATAATTTCATTTAAGAGAAATTTAAACCATTTGGATTGGAAGATCCTTCAATAAAAAAAAGATATACGTATACTTAGGTTTCATTGTATAAAAATTAAAGGTAGTATTATTTGGACTAAGTAAATAAAGAAATGGGATTTAACTTGGCGCCAGTTCTTAATATATCAAACTCCTTTATAGGAATGATACATATCATTAAAGTTAATATTATTTATTTAATTTGGTTCCGAATTACATGGAATTTAACTTGACGCTATTTGTTGATATCAGATCTTTTTTACGATCGATACATAAAATTTCGAGGAATTTAACTCGGCGCAAATTTTGTTGATATCAAATCGTTTATATGAATGATACATATCATTATAGTAAAGTAATATTACCTATATACAAAGGACCGGTTTCATCAACCCGATTAAGCCGAATCAACCATAAGTGTCAACTATAAGTGGTCAATTCCACCAAACAGCAAACGCGATTAGTCAGTTCCACGGCAGTAGTAATGCTATGAGAGTTCTAACTCGGGAACTCCGAGGGGAATGCGGGGCGCGGGGAATTCTTCGGTGGCGGGGTATGACTTCATGCAGTAAGGCATCCCAGATTTGGGGGGCTATAGTCACGTACAGGACAACAAAAAATATCACAAAAAAGGAAAATATTGCCATAAACAAAAACAATACAAAAAAAACAGATAGTTATAAAACGAAAAGTTTTGCAAAAGGTATTCGCCGGTATATGCTCCAACGGTTTTTCGATCAAGATATAGCGTAATGTAATTTTTCTAGATACAACATTTATTAATTATTTTAAATACCTAAATACGATCAAGTTTCATAATTAATCGATTGAGCGCCAACATCTGGCTGCTATCGAAATCGATGATATTGAAACGTAATGTCTCCCTTGATAAAAGAGCCTCGATCGTTTATTCTTTTTAGAAGGGACATGACAATCGAACATGTTTTTGCAATATGTTTCAAGGTTAGTAGAGGTGTAAATGTAGATGAAACTCGATAGAATTGTATTTTCATAAATTCTTATGAGGAGAGAAGCATGCCTAAGATAAGTACGTAAAGATTGGTCGCGGTAGAAATGATCGATATTTCGAGCGCCGACATCTGGCTGCTATTAAAAAATCGGTAATTGTATTTTTGTATATGAGACAAAAGGAATTGAAACATTCTAAGTAAAACACTTTAAGTGAAACTCTAGAATTTTAAAATTTCTTAAGTTCATGAGGATATAATTTTGAAGCATTCCTGAAAAAAATCAGAAAAAAAAGGATACCTACTCCAGTTGAAGAGAAGGGATAGTATGAATTTTGGGTTTAGAAGTGTACAGTCTAGAAGCGAGCTTCCTTAAAGTTATATCGTATAGTGTAGTGTACTCAGTAATCGATGGAAAATTTAGTGCATATTATTCGTGATATACTAGAAGAAGAAGACTTCATGGACATCGTAGACGAAATAATCGACGAAGAAGTGAATTTTGAGGATATCATGGATGATGATGATGATGATGATGATGATGATGATGATGATGATGATGATGATGATGATGATGATGAGGACGTAGCCGCATTACCGGATGATAACGGCTACGATAGTGATCAGAGTGAAGATCAGAATGACGGCGACATTAAAAGCAAAATAGTGC
>NW_017300167.1:86690-86894 GCF_001594075.2 Trachymyrmex cornetzi
CTGATGTTCGAGCCACGGATACCTGCGTTCTTACTCGATGTCCAATTAGATTTAAAAACATTTTTTAACACTACATATAAAATTTCTTTTTAATACTACATATAAAATTCAGGGAATGGAAGTAACTCGTTAACGAAGTTACAGTTACAAGTTACTTTTTTGGTAACTTTACTAGTAACTGCGTTACTTTTTTTCTTTGGTAAC
>NW_017300167.1:87720-88255 GCF_001594075.2 Trachymyrmex cornetzi
ACACATTTACATTGATTAAAAAATATTGAATGTTAAACAAACGTTCATCTTGATGTATTAATTAACAAAGATTGTAATAACTGACTCTTATATGTTCTTCGCTCGTATTGTTATTTTATTAAATGTGATGAGTCCTTTACTAAATTATATATAATTTTACATATAAAACGTAATAATAAATAAAATAATATTGTAATAATAATAATAATAAATAGTTTTTGTATTTTTTAAATCCCTGTTTTGTTTCTTTTATCCTTCCATGTACCTGATCCATCACAACGATTCTATATTACAGCTATTTTCTATTTAGTAATTTTTTATACACATGTACAGTCATAAAAGATCCCTTCTGTACAAAAAATAGAAGAGATACGAGTCGCATATTCCAACCACCCTATTTTATACGTATGTGTAAAGAAATTATATGATAATTTTTAGATTACAAATTTTTTTTATTTATATTTCTTTTACATAATTTTTTCTTACACACAAAAAACTACAGCTAACAATTCGCAGTCGAGGAGCTGATTTTTAT
>NW_017300167.1:88347-89953 GCF_001594075.2 Trachymyrmex cornetzi
ACTTTTTCGACGATACCAACCAATTGATCGAATGCTAATTCAATGCATTTATCTAAGTTGAACATAAACAATATTGTTGATTCAGTCATTAAACGTACGTCGGATGATTCCAAGCATACAATTTTAGTATTTTTAATCGTACTGAATCGCACAGTCAGCGGTCCAATGCTAATAGAATTGCCCTTGTGATGATTCCGAAGGCAGTTTTGAATGTTCCAACGTTCTTCATAGAGTCCTTGCCATGTTTCGATAGATAGTATTAATTCATTTCCACGATTATCTCCTATCGCAATCTCCACGTAGCTCGGTGGGCCAACGTTGATACCAATTTCTAGAAATTTGTATCCTGTACGTGTCAATGCGTATTTCCTGCCTAGTATGCGAACCGCACGATGCACGGGCGCGCTATAGAAAAATATAAAAGAAATATAATTAATTAAATAATTAATTTGAAAAAAGTATTTAAAAAATGGGGGATTCTTAAACTTACTTGGCACATCTTTTCGTAAATGATGGAGTTTCATCATTATTCTGAAGTGGAACGTGATAATTTTTTCGCGTGTTGCTTCCTACAGTGGAGTACATTGCTGCTGCTGCTGCTGCTGCTACTGCTGCTGCTGTTGGACCTTTCGTACAAACGACTAAAGCAATACTAAACGAAAGATGTGTACAGCTATAACCACAACAAATTGTGAGGGAGGGGATAGTTTTCGTAAGAAAGTAATACTTCTAAAATCGAAGAAGGGGCAGGTCGCCTCCTCTTTCCAAGAATTTCAAACGTGTCGCAACACGTCTTTCTACGTATTTTCTTTGTTATGAATTTATACATACGTTTATATATGTTCATACATACGTTCATACGTTTATACATACATACATACATACATACATACATACGTTCATACATACGTTTATACATACATTTATACATACGTTTATATATACGTTCATACATACATACGTTTATACGTACATACCTTTATACATACGTTTAGACGTATATACGTTTATACATATGTTCATACATATATTTATACATACGCTCATGTATTATAAAGGAAGGGAGGGGAAAAGAGAAATTTAAAACGTATTTTTAAAAAATCTCGTATTTTATTTTAAACTTGATACATTTTTTTTTGACGTTGTGACCACCAGTTATGTATTTTAAATACATTTTGTAACGCACAATTCTTAATATGTTTTCCACATCGCATAGTATTGGTAACATCTAGGTTATGTAAAGAATCTATATCTTTGTAATCAGCATCCAAGGTCTCAATGGTCAAGTTGTCGTTATTGAGTACATCAGCCAGCCATTCGCGTTTTTCACGGCCTTTAACGTATATGACAGCCTTATTGTCATCATTCTCTTCCACACCAATTACAGCCATTGTAATCAGGCGTTTCACCATGGTGTACGGGATCATCCCGTCTTCCCATTGCAATCCATGGTGATAAGCACTCAGCCAGGAAGCGCAATACTTTTCTGATTTTGTCAAGAAACTCCATGGCATAGGATACGTAAAAATGTAATGAGAGAGAGTGGCTCCTTTTCTCAACACCGCCACTTCCTTGACGACAAATTTCTTTCCAACGATAAATCCTT
>NW_017300168.1:0-253 GCF_001594075.2 Trachymyrmex cornetzi
CAGTTCTCCAGAACGTTTCGATCTCCCTTCTTGAATATCAAGACCGTGTTGGAGGTCTTCCAGAACGCGGGGACTGCCTCGAGCCGCAAACAGATGTTATAGGTTGCTGTGAGGAGCCGCGCTCCCGGATCCGCCCCACGGAGGTCACGGTAGGATACACCGACAGGTCCCTGGAGTACTTCTCGCACCGCTTTGCGCCGGTTCGCCCTGTACAACGCTTGAAGGCGTTTAGCCTCGCGCACCCAGTCCCCGC
>NW_017300168.1:1493-3097 GCF_001594075.2 Trachymyrmex cornetzi
GGCGAGAGAGATATTAAAATCTCGCCTGTGCTCCCTGATGGACTGCCTCTGGTGGTCTGAGGCAGACTGGGGAGCATCGCAGGGGGCGTCTTCTCCCATTGGTCCATGATGTTGATTGGGCCCCCTGCGATTGGCGACGTCGGGTTCCCTGCCGCTCTGGACGATGGTCGGTCCAGAGCTAGCAGGCGTGCTTCCACTGCACTTTTCTCGACGGGGCGCTGGTCGACCGTCTGGATCTCGTGACCACCCCCTCATTGGATGTCGTCTTTGGGGGTGGTCCGGTCGCCTTTTTCCTTTTCAACGTTAGTCTTCCCACGCCGCCAGGCTGGAATTGCGTGCCCTCCTCGTCTGATGATAATGGTGAGATATAATTCTCAATATGACGAGGAGGGTGTGGGGAGACGCGCTCCCGTCTTGCTGTGTCCTCGCTTTTTTCAGCCGGCACGCTAGTTGCCCGCCTGGTCCTGGTTGAGATTGGCGGCTCCTTATTGGCGGGCAACTTCTTCACTGCTCCCTCTCCGCATTTTTCCTTTGTCACGAGTGGACGTGAACCCCTCGCCTCTGGTGATGTTCTCTGCGGGGGGGTGAGAGGGAGCGCGTACCGGCTTGGCCGTATTCTGCACACCTGCTTTGATGGTGGATTTGACAGGCAACCTAACAATTTCTACCGACGTCACACGTGGTTTACTCACCGTGGCGGTCGTCGGCGACTTCCTCGTTGCGGCGGCCTCGCCGGATCTCCTGGCTGCTGTTGTGATTGGCGCGGCGCTCTTCGCGACAGTCTTGCTGCGGGCTGTAGTGGATGATGTAGTGCTCCTCGTTGATGGACCCGCAGTGACTGCCGCGTATGAGGGGGATCTGTCCGTCGGCGTTGTGGACGTCCTCTCGTTAGCCCTTGTTGTTGATGGCGAAGGGGTGGCGGTGAACGGCAGCGTGAGTTGCCGCGAACCCGATGTCGCGGCCTGGCGCCTATCCGGTCCTCCAACCGTCCCCGCCAATCGCGAGGTCGCCCTCGCCGCACTCCGACTGGGTGTTGGTCCCACCCCACCGCTGCACTCACCGAGGCTGCCGCGAGTGCTTTGACCCGCCGTATCTTCCGCGGGAGACACATGGCATTTGATAAAGTGGGCCTTCACTTGTCTATATGTATGGTATTTTCCTTTTGGTGTATAGTTGCATTTTGAGCATTTATAGATTATTGTGTCTCCCGGGTGGAACTTTTTAAGATGTTTTGATAGATACGACGGGTATCTGTATTCGCTCCTTACTTTCCCCACCCCCTCATCGCCGAAACACTTAGCGCATTTAAGACATCTTACTTTAGGAGGGGGCGGGTATTCGAAACAGTGTACTTGTGGATCCGCCATAACGAGTGTGCGACGAGCTTAATTGTTGTTAATTTAAAGGGGCCTTTAGATTACCTGGCCCCTCGACCAAAAACAGAAGCCCATGATTGGCCGGCTCGTGTCGACCAATCAGAGACTGGCAGAATTGGAAGTCGGATCTAGGGTTTAAAAATTTTAAGCACACTCGCCATAGCGAATCCACTGAGCGAAAACAGCATAGATTTGAAAAATATAGTCGGTTTTAATGATTAAAAGCAC
>NW_017300168.1:3366-10324 GCF_001594075.2 Trachymyrmex cornetzi
CGCGGACACTCACACTCGATAAATAACTGGACTAGTGTGTATCACCGAACCGATAAATATATATACATGCCTAGTCAAAGCTAATATCGTAACACTACTGAAATTATAACTCGATACTAATATAACATAAAGGCATGTGACAGAGTAGTTGCTGAAAAATTACCCTCACTCCTTCTATTTTTTCTGACTTCTGCGGCGTAAATCCCAGCGCGGCGTATTTGCCGGAGTTACCCTATATAAAAGATCTTTATTACCGTTCGATTCAGACGTTGTTTCTTTACAATAATATTTGTTAGTAATAAAACTGAATTAATTAATTTTATAACTGACCAACATACAATTTGAATCCATAGGTATGTCCGCGTTGCTTGCACTTAGCCTCTTCGTTCTCTCTTTTTTCAACGTCTGACTATATTTATCTCGTCTATCGTACTTAATCTATCGTTAAGTACAAACATTTTTTGGGATTTCAAGCAATACGAACAAACTTCATCTAAATCCATAAAAAATGAATCTATTTGAATCAATATGAATCTATCTGAATCCATAAAAAAGAATTATGTTTTATTCTTGTATATGAATAGAAAATTAATGTTATTATATTTAATTCCTTTCTATCCATATAATGCATAGATCAAGAATTTGGATTCAAATTAATTAAAATGAATTGAAAATTTCCTATTTTTTTATTTCAACCCCTATTTGGATACTGGGTAAATATTTAAATGGAACACACATCATTTAAATGAAGTTCTGGAAACGGGATGAAAATTATAAATGTGAACAAATTTACTTTTGTAATTTTTACCTCATTTCAAAATACACAGTTGATCATCCCCTGGGTTATGTTTTAAAACATTGCTATGGCCGGTATTCATAGTCGGGTCTTATATTTAAGACTGTCTTAAGTATAATCTTAAGATCATGAATCAACCAGAGAGCAGTATTAGCATTTTAACACATTACTTAAGACAGTCTTCAAATAAGATCGGACTATAAACACGCACGCACGCACGCACACCAATTACATCAGTCTCGTTTAAATACTGTTAGTGACGCGACGAAACGCGAGGCAGCGGAACGGAAAGAGGAAAGAAAAGTAGAGATTTTTATTGAATCAGGAAGGAAATTAAAATATTTGACAGAGTTGTAGGAGAAAGCACGGAACTTAGTGCACCGATATATAGGATAGGATAAGTAATCTTGATATCTGGTGACAAGAGGGTTAAAAGAGGAATGATGGTCAGAGTTCAAGTGAAGGAGACGTCGCAGATATAGAGGAATATTGGAGCGAAAGAGAGAAAATACGAGACAGCACAGGTGGAGAATAAAACGTTGTCAAATCTTAAGCCAGCCAGATCTCTGATAATACGGAAATATATGGTCGTATTTACGGACGCCATAGGAAAAGCGGAAACAAGAATTTTGGATACGCTGTACACGATTTAGCAGATGTTGGTTAAGAGTCGGAACTTAGATGACATCAGCGTAATCAAATAGAGAAATGACAAGTAATTGAGAAGTGAGAAGTTTTTGAGAGCAGGAAAGGATGTGGCGAAGTGGATAAAGAATACGTAAACGAGCATAAACAACCCGACACTTGACGGCCACGTGTGACTCGAAAGACCATGGAGAGTCAACATGGACACCCAGAATCTTAATAGAGGAGGGACAAGAAATTGGAAATAGAATTAAGAGAAATGTCAAAGGACTGAATACGGGATAACAATATTGAGGAACCGACAATCAGCAAGGATGATTTAGAAGGATTTAGATGCAGAGCATTATTAGCGGACCATTCGGCAGTAGATTTTAAGTCTGTATTCAAAGCAGAACAAGTTGCTAAAGCATCGAATAGGGGAAAGGATTTGAGAAGAATTACGTCATCTGCATACATGAAGAGCTCGGAGGACAGAGAAATATTAGATAAATCAGAGACAAAAATATTAAAGGGTAAGGGTCCGAGAATGGAACCCCGGGGAACACCAGAGAGAACGGCATAAGTAGAGGAGAAAAGAGGAAAAGGATTGTATATGAGGACTTGTTGCGTGCGGTTTGTATGGAACGAGCAGATTAGCGAGAGAGCAGGATGAGAAAGACCGCATAACTTGAGTTTGACTAAGTAGGTCATGATTGACGGTATCGAAAGCCTTTGTGAAGTCCAGCGCAACGATGGAAGTAAGGCGACAATTATTGAAATTACGAAGCACGACGTCAGATATGTGAAGCAATTCCGTCGTCGTGTTGTGAGATCGACGAAAACCAGATTGACAGGGAAGGATATTAAACTTTGAGATAAAGGCATTAAGTTGCGAGAAGCAGATACACTCAAACAGCTTTGAGAGGAAAGGGGGGAGCGAAATAGGGCGAAAAGATGAAGGAGAGGAGGGGTTATTAGTTTTAGGAATGGGAAGAACGATTGAATGTTTCCAGAAGGAGGGGAAAGGTACTGTGAGAAAGGGAGAAATTTAATATAAAGAGGGAATCAAGACATTGAGGAAGGCACAGTAGGAACATGCGACCGGAGAGATCCAGAGGTCCAGCGGAAGTCAGGCGAATGCGCTTAAAAATAATATATTGTAGAGATCACTGGGAGTGATTGGAGCAAAGTTGAAGGTCGAGGAAACATGAGGCGCGGAAGAAGGTGAGCAAAAGAGTTAGAGGAATAAGACGAATAAGGTAGAGTATCAAGAAAATGATTATTCAGGAGGGGGGGGGGGGGGGTTTCTAAGGTGCAGAGGTATAGAAGCAGAGAAGGATTGTGCACCGTCAAGAGCACGGAGATTTCTCCAGAATTGGAGCGAGGAATCAGTTGTAAGAGAGTTAGAGAAAAAGGACTTTTTCTCACGACGAACAGCAATATTCATGTTGTTTCGCAAACTCTTATAGCGCTGTCAGTTCGCAGGAGATCGAGATCGCCTGTATCTAAAAAGGGCGCGTCTCTTTAGCTCAATGAGCCATCGGATTGCATCATTCAGTCACAGCGCGGGAGGATGAGAAACACGCCTACAAGTAATTGGGGCGAGTCGATCAAAAATTGCAGTAAGAGAGGCAGTAAAGTAAGAAACCATCTCATTAACATGCAACGCCGCGTATAAAGGGGATCAGTCCATCAGCCCCAGCTCATACTCAACGTCCTCAGACCTGATTCCATAAATGTTACGCGAGAAAGACATACGACCAGGACGATGTGGTCGCGGAATAGCCAGCGTCGCATGGAAGGTAAGGTGGTCACTCACTAATCACACACTCACTAATCGCATCGCTGACTCCGCATTTAACTATATTAATGCTCGACGAGATAAGATCTAAGGTGGTTGCCGAATTATAAGTTAAGCGAGTTAGAGCATCAATCGACTGCCTAAGAGCAAACATATGTATAACCGATGCGATATCAAGTAACAGTTTGGTGTTATAATCAATTTGACCAAACATGTCGACGTTGAAATCGCCCAGGCACATAATCGCATCGGTTATACATATCACACAGGATAGCCATGATTCTATGAAATGCAAGTCAGATAGTGGTGCACCAGGAGGGTGATACGCAGACAACCGCCACTCAACCGCGAGCAAGATGGAGAGAAAATCATGGCCCAATTGCAGTCGATGATCTGTTATTATCGATTTAAAGCTGGTGTTCCATCGTATATGATTTCGATGATCTGAAATCCGTGTCTTCAACTTTCTTCCCGTTTGTCCCACGTAAGATGCATCACAGTCATTACATTCTATCTTATAAACAATATTAAACTTAGAGAAAGAGTCCAAAGGATCTTTATGCACTTTAATATATTTCTGTAATTTGTTTGAACTATAATATGAAACCTTGATATCGTTTCTATTAAGTTGTTTAAATTTTTCTGTTAAAATCGGCACAAAAGGTACAGTAAACCAAGATGGATCAATTGATCCCTCGTCATTATCTAAATCAGGCCTGGAGCCGAGTTGCACAATTCGACTGATTTTGCCTATCGTCATTCCCATTCCTCTTGTTTCATGGCATTTAGATCGTGCGCGGAGACATAAGACGCTCGAATTCAGGGATGATATTAGCCGTAATTCGTACAGGGCACTATAGGGCTATAGGACTTTGAAACATATTGCCTAACATTCACTGTTTACAAATTTTCATTATTATAATTATAATTATAATTAGTATTATGGTGTTAAGCTCAATGTCCACGATGCTAGAAATCGGTCTGAGTTCTCGAATCGAGAAATGTGTAGTCAATCAACTTGCCGGTTTTCCGTAAAAACTGTAAGCTGATTGGTTAAACATTTCTCGATCAGAGGACTCGGATCGAATTCTAGCATCGTGAACATTGGGCTTTAGAAACTCAAAAGTAACACTTCAAAATAGAACGCGTACGTTAATTAAGTTTTCATACTGAAAAAAATATCAATATAATTATTTTTAATAAATAAATCAACATAATAAAATAAGTGCGTGCATGCGTGCGTGCGCGCGAACACGTGCGTGATTAAATTTAACGCTAATTTCACATCACCCTTGAGGTACTATTGTCGATGCGTTTTTTTTAAAGTGTTTTCCCCAATAGGCCTATTCCACTAAAATTACAAAAATCTATTTGAATTTTGTTGCTTTAAGGGCTGAAATGTCAACGCCATTTTTTGACGAATTTATTCGCATCAACGACGATAACGATGTATCACTTAATGAAGATCGTGTACCCGATTTTATTTGCTTCATTTTTGAAAATGAGGATCAAATAAGTACGTAGATCCAAACATAGAAAAAATTTTAATTCCGAAATTTCGCAATTGTGGATATTTGGCTTTATTCAAAATTTTAAAAAATTCTACACCTGTTTCTGACCGCGATTTCAGTGAAATATCACTTTGCAAGTCACACAGTCCCAATTGAATATCAACACTTTGTTCAACTATTGGAACAGTTCGAGGACTTTCGTAAAGCACAGGGTCTTTCCTCAGCATTTCAAAATCGCGAAATCTTTGATCAAATTGTGTAATTAATGTGTCGATAAGATGGTATATTTTTTGAAATCGCATTTTGTACCATGTTCTTTAATGAGAATGTCGCAAGAAGGGAAGAAATGAAAACTATTGTTTTCTAAATGATTTAGAAATACTTTTAATTTTGCACGGAACGAATCGACGTGACTTACTAACTCGGATCGTTTGATTAGTCTGTTGGAGCTTTAAGTTCAAAGTATTCAGGTGACAGGTCAAGTCTGTGACAAAAGCTAGTTCACAAAGTGATTCCACGTCTTCGAAAAATGATCTAAACGTGTTCAATTTTGCGGTACACATTTCTTGTATAAAAAGATATATTTCTTTTCTCACAGCAAAAAACTTTTGCAGCGTCTTTCCGGCACTCATCCATCGAACTTCACAATGAAAGGGTACGTCTTTATTGCATCGTACTCTTCAAGAAAACTTTGAAACTTGCGATAAAGCAGGAATTTGTTGCCACCTTTAATCGCATTTACTATTGCTGTTACAGTCTGCACATAGCGGTGGATAGTTTAATATTTCTCCCGCATAAAGCTTCCTGATGTATAATACAATGAAGCACAGGAAATTTTAAATTTCTTTTGTTACGACCTAACTAGGTCGAACCTGAAATCTTCGTCAGCATTTTTATGCAGACGTGCAAGTAATCGTTGCAAAATTAAGTCACCTACTTTGTAGCACAAAGGAGGTGACACACAAAGCAATTTTTGTTAATCACGCATAAATTCGGTCCACTTAGGAAAGATAAAAAGGTAAGCCTCGAACATCTCGGGGCCGTTCTGAAAAGTGAAGTGAGAGTGCGCGTACTGTGAGAGTCTCCATCTAATCTCTAAACCTCAACATATTGTACAGTACGTAGACGTGTAAGTGAATAATAAAAGCTCTTTGTACAACTCGAACGCTGGCCTATAATTATTGGAGGACATCGAGCCTTCATACACCGACACCGCACGTCCAAACTGTGGTTCTGCAACGCCCTGAGCGGCACGTAGTGTCTTGAAGATACTGCAGGTAACTGGCTGACCCGTAAATTCTACAAACGGTGCCCTGAGCGGCACCCTTGCACCCAGAGCGGTACAACACTTTGCTTTAATTGTCCTAAAAGTCCAATTTTTTATCCTATCATAGACTTCGCACCGTCTGTCACTATGCACGAACATTTAGAAAAAATCGCAATTAAATTTTTTAAGAGTAATCTCAAGTGCTCTGTAAATGTCAATGCCGGTTGTTTTACCGTGTAATGGCACAAAATCTAACATTTCCTCGATACACGAAAAGTCGTTTTGCACGATTCGCACAAAATGCTTAATTGACTTATATGACGAACATCCGTGCTTTCGTCGAGGCATAATGAGAAGTAAGTACATATTGCTAACAACGATTGCAGTTTTTCTTCGATAGAACAGAATATCATAATTCTTGATCTTACCGTTTTACGACAAAGTGGTATCTTATTAATATCCTCAGGTGTCACAATATCTCCAAATGCTGCCACTGCTGCAAGGATACAATCTTTTATGAAAACACCATCGGTAAATGGTCTTGAGTGTTTCGCAATAAGATGCGAAATGGCATACGACGCACGAATCGTTTTTTTGTCTTGAATATCTTCAAAAGTTAAAAAGTTGGGCAACTCTCTGTTGGCAACCGCGACTATCTATAGGTTTGTTCTTCTTAATACACGAGAAGTGTAAAGTGTATGTACACCATACACTTTTACACTCCACTTTTTGGGAGGGTGGGAAATATCGTGTAAAATGTAGGTTTTTAAGGAGAACGCCAAAGTGTACATACAACAGCTATTTGCAGAGCTCGGTAAAATAACTGATACGACAGTAGGGTATATAGGCCGATTCTAACTCAGGGGCAATGAGAGGGGTGCGGGGCGGGGGAGGGGAGGGGGATGACGTCATAAATGGTGACGTCACAGGGGAGGGGGATGACGTCATAAATGGTGACG
>NW_017300168.1:11186-11555 GCF_001594075.2 Trachymyrmex cornetzi
ACAAAATAGTCAAATTTATCGCTTACAATATTTGTATATTGACATAAATCAAAATATGCGTGTTCAACACATTGTTCGAGTTCAAGCATAAAAAGTATAGTCGATGGTTTCATATACACACACTTGTCACATAAAGATAATTTCACATTGTCCACATCACGTATTTTAACAAGTTCAATGACAAGGTCCTGAATCATCAACGGTGACGGAGTAGTTGACCGCACCAATTGCTGGATGTCCGACCGTTTTTCGAAAAACGCCATCCACGTAGCGTGAGGCAGGACGATACGGTTGCCTCGAATATCGCCAATCGCAATTTCCACTTGAGACATTGGTCCCGCGGCGATCCCAATCTCCAGAAATTTGTAC
>NW_017300168.1:12909-13203 GCF_001594075.2 Trachymyrmex cornetzi
CACATGCATCCTTGTATTTAATATAATCTTTTTCATGTTTATGAGATATATCAAGAATTTATAAGTACTCAATTATTAAGATGAACATGCAACCTTTTAAAGCATTTACCATTAGTTCATCTATAATTGTGTGAAGATTTATAATAATTTCCAGAAAGTGTCTCAGCTAGCATCGCTCTACCCTACATCGAGACGCCGTACTAGATGATAGCAACACCTTTTCTACCGAATCGCGGTTTACGCTATCACATACTACTCCACATTAATATATACATTTATATATATATATATATG
>NW_017300168.1:19776-21075 GCF_001594075.2 Trachymyrmex cornetzi
TCGATAAAAGAGTGATTCGACTTATTCGAAATAAAAAATATAAAATAAGTTCCAAAAACTTATTTAAAATATCGAATAAGAAATAGGTCAGAAGAAGTTGTTTAAAGTAATAAATACTAAACAACTTTCTAATTTCTCCTTTATTTAAAATATATATTTCAAATAAATTTATTTGAAATACGACCGAGCCTTAGCTATTTATGCATGTTGTTTATGTTTAGAGTTGCTGAAAAAATGAAATACTACTGAAAATTTATTGACTAAATAATAATTTAATGACAAAAATATTAGGACCTTGAATAAGTTCTCGCTGTTTCTTCAAAGATGGCAGTAGCAGTACTCCGTGCATGGAATTTCGAATGGAACGCACATGCAAGGAAGTACTGTATCTAACCTTACATTTCAGTGTATGATAGTTCACTTTAGTGTAAACAAAGTAATTTTTTATTAGTTCTGAAAATGTCTACTTTTGTGCCGAATAAAGTGTATTTGCGGGGAATTTTATTGCACTACTTTATTCAAAAGAAATCTGCAGCTGAAGCGCATAGAATTCTTGTTGAGACTTATGGTGACAATGCTCTGTCGGATACGACATGCAGAGACTGGTTTCGACGCTTCAAAAATAATGATTTTGAACTTGAGGATAAAGAACGTTCTGGCGCACCGAAAAAACCCTTTTAAACGTTTTGAAACAGTTGACTCATCAACTTGTAATATTTTTCCAAGTTCTGGTAGCGTCTGAGATGGGTCTTCATCGAGTAATTGCTCTAATTCTTTGTCTTCAAGACAAAGAATTGAAGACACATTTGAAGACAAAGAATTAGAGCAATTACTCGATGAAGACCCATCTCAGACGCTACCAGAACTTGGAAAAATATTACAAGTTGATGAGTCAACTGTTTCAAAACGTTTAAAAGGGTTAGGAATGATCCAGAAGCAAGGACATTGGGTGCCGTATGAATTGAAGCCGAGAGACGTCGAACGACGTTTTGGCACGTGTGAACTACTGCTTCAACGGCAGAAAAGGAAAGGTTTTTTGCACCGTATCGTGACTGGCGATGAAAAGTGGATACACTACGATAATCCAAAGCGTAGAAAATCGTGGGGTAAGCCCGGCCATGCATCCACATCGTCCGCAAAACCAAATATCCATGGCTCGAAGCTTCTTCTCTGTATTTGGTGGGATCAGCAGGGTGTAATTTATTATGAACTGCTTAAACTGAACGAGACTATCACGGATCGCTATCGACTTCAATTGATGCGTTTGAGTCGAGCCTTAAAAGAAAAACGGCCGCTATA
>NW_017300168.1:21393-40475 GCF_001594075.2 Trachymyrmex cornetzi
ATTAATAATTAATTTATTGACTAAATAATTTATTGCATTTTTCGTAATCCAACGTTCCATTCGGAAGAAGAACTACTAATCAAAATTCAAATCATTGGCAACCTAACCTATTAGTGTAACGTTACACCAATTTACACCACCTCTTAGGCACGTGTAAAATCAGTGTAAAATACGTCATTAAAGTGTATCATACTTTCAAGACGAACAGCGTATAATCGTACATCTTAACGTCACTTCCGACAAGAAGAACGCTAAAGTGCACAAAGTGTACGCAAGAAGAACAAACCTTATTACAACCGGAAATAGACATAAACATCTAGATTGCTGATACGCAGAAGAATGTGTCAACAAATCGCCATGTTAAGTGAGAAAGTTCCGACGCATGCGCATTGAAGAAGCGCATTCTGAGTACAGGCCACACATTAGTCTTGTTCTTTTTGACTGAACTTTTGCACTAGTTCATTTTTCTTCCTTTTCTCTCCAGGAGGAAACAAGAGGAAGAAAGATGAACTGGTGCAAAAGTTCAGCCAAAAGGAACGGGCCTATTATATGTATACATTGTACTAGACTGCTAATATCTATTACTACAATAATTTTATTCCTAATTGAAAACAGGAATGTTTTACAGAAAATTAATTATGATTATTGGATTGTTTCACAATAATGTTATATATATGTATAAAATTAACCTAGACAAATGTCATGAAAATAGATTAACATTCAAGAATATTAGAACTAAACCGATCACTGAAGTTTATGTAAATCAGGTAATTTCTAGGTTAATTTTATACATATATATAACATTATTGTGAAACAATCCAATAATCATAATTAATTTTCTTTAAAATATTCCTGTTTTAAATTAGGAATAAAATTATTGTAGTAATAGATATTAGCAGCAGTCTAGTACAATGTATATATATAATGTGGCCTGTATTCAGAACGCGCTTCTTCAATGCGCATGCGTCGGAACTTTCTCACTTAACATGGCGATTTGTTGCATTCTTTCGCGTATCAGCAATCTAGATATCTATGACTATTTCCGGTTGTAATAGATAGTCACGGTTGCCAACAGAGAATTGCCCAACTTTTTAACTTCTTGGCAACAGCAACTGTCTATCGCAACACTTTAGCCAATCAAATATTGTGTTCGAAAAGCATGAAGAGTGAAATTATGAAAGTTGTGGTTCTGCAAACTTCATGTTGCCTTCTGTTTAGTGACATCTCGTACATATAGTGATCGAATATCTAGTACATAACTTGCTTGACTTAAACAAATTCTCTTTGATTTTTCGGCTATAGCAAATAACGACGGACGTTCTATTTTCTGATTGCCTGTTTCTATAAAAGGTAATTATTTAGAATATGGGCCCTCCTCTAAAATCTTAATAAAATTCCAATTTTCCGCAAAAGCAACAGCGTCTCATTTTAAGTGTAAGTAAAAAAAATTTTTTTTAAAGAATTTTATTTTTGCACGCCTCTGTGAATGCTCTGTAAACTATGGCTTTCTAAATGAGCAACCTTCACGCAGCAATCCACGAAACGGTTTAGTGCGCATGCGTCGGAACGTTCTCACTTAACATGGCGCGAGATGACACGATTGTATGGTGAGGGAAAGGACATAAGTAATCTATGGAAATAGCACTTTGCAACTAGTAGTTGCCAATCTTTGCGACTGACAATGGGATGTTTGCAACTTATTGTAGACCATGCTTAACTGTTATCTTGGACTTTCATCATGAACTTTGTTAATGGATGTACAACTATGACGTATTTTCAATATAGATATTGTTAAAAAGTTCATATAGTTAAAATGTATTTCATAAATGCTCTGGTATGATAGATTTCCTAATCTGAATAGCCATTAACTTAATATTTTGCTTCGCGAGGCAGAATTTTTTCTGCCACATTCTTTCTTTTCGTACAAAAACGCGTCTAATGAGTATAATATTATCAATATTGGGGCAAAGATCATTATCAGGGTTTATTTCCAAAAATATAAAATTATTTTTGTGCGTAGTTGGAACAAGAACAACTTCATTTCAATTCTGTGTCACGAATTAAAATGGATTTATGACCTGAGTTTGTTTCGATTGAAAATAATAAAACTTAACTTTCTTTTAAATGCATATTATGGACAAAAATGGATTTGGCTCTCGAACCTGTTTTGGATTGAAAGAATAGCAATTACGTTATTTCAATTCTATGTCCTGGATTAAAATGGATTGCATGGCTTATTTTTTCATCCAAACTTGTTTTTGATTGAAAGAAATAGGAATATCGTAGTTTTAATCCTACGTCTAGAATTAAAATGAATTGTAATTTATTTTCCATGACATTTTTTTTTATTGAAAGAAATAGAAATCCTCTATCAATTATACGCTATAGATTAAAATGGATTCAAAGAATTCTTAAACTTTAATTTGGTTGAAATAGATTTAAAAAATCAAGAATTTGGATTCGATAATAACCAAACGAATCTATTTCTATTTCATTTCCTTTCCGATACTGGGTATGAAGACAGATTCCGTTTAGTTTGTGTTGATTATCTATTGTCAGATTATATCTGTCGATAAAACATGAGTCTAATACATTACTGACACAAATGATATCGGATTTGTTACAATATCTGACAAAATCTGCTGTCTGTTGTCATACTGTTGTGGGCAGCTTATATATATATTATCATACCTATATTTTTATACATATATTAACTTTATTTTGTTATTAAACACGTTAAAAGAGTCAACAGTATTTTTACTAGCAAATGTAATTACGCATTGCTATTGCAAATTAACAAAAGTATATATAATGGTTTCACCATATCTGATGATCAGTTTGATCGGTAGATTAAGTGCCAACTGATCAATTTTACTTGACAATAAATGTTATTGGTCCATTCCAGTAGAATAATCGATTGATCGAACTCATAGGAGATGATGAAACTTGACCTAAGCAATGTAACATTCAAAATATTTTTGTTATGTTACTGAAATGTGCAATGAATCAAAAAAATAAATCAAATATATTTCGTTAAACGATGTACTGAATATTTGTATATTCTTTATATTTTTGAAAGGAGCCAAAATTGGTCTTATATCTATAAATAATCAACTAAATGAAGAGAGATTTTCATGAAACTTATATCAAACGTTCTACTGATTGTAAGTCATAGAATCATATTGGTAAAAGGATTTTATGTAGAAATGACCAGGAGAGCCAATTGGTGACTCGGGACATAGAATTAGATATGCCGCCCTTTCGAATAATATTTTGGGTCAATTTTACTTCAGTTTACTTCTTTTTTGTTTAGTTTTATAGTAAGTATTTATACAGAGAGTGGAAGTATAGTAACATCGTTACTTTTACCATTGCTTTTTACAATAACGATAACGACGTTGCAATTTTTATGACTGTTACGATAATTAACTAAACGCTAGGCTGTGTTTACAAGTAATGAATAAAAATAACTTGTTACTCACAAATAACAAGTTACTTTTTTCAGTGACTTGTTATTTGTGTATAACGAATGATTTAAATAAATTAATAATTCCTAAATTTCAATACAAGAAGGATTTATTAGAGTCAAAACTGTTGGATGTTTTATACGTAAAATAATTTATAACATCAAAATTAAAGTTACATACAGTAAATAATACAACATACATTTAGACCTTTAACTGGTCATTCTCAGTGTCAACACAGTTATTTATATAGTACAGTACAACATATATTTTGGAATATTGTTGGATGGCATATGATGCATCTATAGTCCTCACGTCTACACGTCTTTAGCACATCTATGTAATGCATCGATGTAATTAATGAACGCATATCTATTTGGAGAACTTAAGAAGAAAGCTATCGCTTTATCAGATTTTATATATATGAAGCTATCTTTATAAATAACTGTGTTGACACTGAGGATGACCAGATTAAAGGTCGCAATGTATGTCGTATTGTATTACTGTATGTAACTTTAATTTTGATATTCCATAAATAATAACGGTTTCAATAATTAAAAAATTAAACAATAAAATATAGGGCTAAGAACCAACTCAGGATAACATACAAGTAACAATCACGGTTGCCAGGTCCCGAGCACTGCACGGCTGGAGCCCGAAGGTCCGTGCGCTAGAGATTTCATGTTTCGACTGGAGGTCGGTCTATTATTTAAAAAAAAAAAGGAGGCGCCAAAGAAATTGACCAACATAACGTGTCAACTATCAGACTTTATTTTTTAAATATTATTTTTAGAACATTTGCGTACAGCACGAGTTACATATAGCTCGCTAACAAAAAAATAACATTATTTGTGCAACATAACAAATTGCGAACATAATCACAATTAATATTGCACCATACAGCGCGTTTATAGGGGTGATCCCGATTGATCACGGCTCGATTGGACACCACCAATCACAGCGACCGGTGCTTAGGAGCTTTGTAGTTTCAAGCGCTATGAGTAATTCGTGTCCAATTGAGCCGTGTCCAACTGGGTGCTACCCATCGTTATATAAGACTGTTTAAATGAAAAAAAAAACCATACTACTTTATGCGATGAAACATGACATATTATTTCCTCACTATTTCTTTCTATTTCTCACTATTTCTTTCTAAATAATACTTTTTTTGATTCATTGCACATTTCAGTAACTCTTTTTGTTCAAGTTCTTTCAAGAAATTGTAAAATTTCTTACAATCTAAATTATAATTTTCTTTGACGCATATTTCTGCTTTTATTGATTCGACATGCAAACGATTACGTTCGTCAGTCCATAGATTATTTACTATTAAAAAAATTCTTTCTACGTAATTATTGTTCACTGGTATTGCAAGGACATTTTGTAATATTTTCGGTAACTCAGTAAAGAAGTGGTAATCATTGTTTAAAAATATTTTTTTCCATTTGCATCCAATGTATTGTCAGGATCAACAGAAGATATCAAGTTCTTTGTAATACACACTTCTTCATATAATTTATCTCCATTGACAGTTAAATTAAGATGTGCTGTAATTTTCAAAATATTTTCATAATCAAAGTTATTACTTTTTAAATCAAGAGCTCTCATTTCTTTGTAAATTGTTGCATCATAATCATACCATTTTTCAAGATAATTTATTGCTCTTTTATATACCGATAAAGCTTCATTGATAAATATTTCTTTATTTGGCATGCATTTAAGTACAGAATTTGCTGTACTTCCAAAAAATGTATCCTTTATCCTAACTTCTAATTTCATTCTTAGTGATCTCATTATTTCATTTAATTCAATACAAGTTAAGTGCTTCTTTTCAATAGCAAGTAATGATTTTGTCGTGAAATCCATAAAATGATGAACAAAATAGCTAGTGAAAAACTGGAGATTTTTCCCGTCGACTGGAGAACTGGAGATTGGTGCCGAAAACTGGACTCCAGTCGAAATCTGGAGACCTGGCAACTGTGGTAACAATATTATTCAGCAATATTAAAACGTACAGACGTATTGTACAGATTTATTATTTCCAACATGCGAGTACACATGCGCTTTCTTGATATATTGAACATTTTGCGTAGTTATCGGTAACATTAAAATTTATTTTTTAACATTGAGGAGAATTTAATAGGGGTCGAAACGTCTGTTTTGATATTGCTCACAATAATATTGTTACTTATATGTTATCCTGAGTTGGTTCTTAGCCCTATATTTTATTGTTTAATTTTGATATTATTTTACGTAAACATCCAACGGATTTGGCTTTAATAAGAACTTTTTATATTGAAATTTATGAATTATTAATTTATTCAATATCTATATTTTAGACCGTATATGTGAGAAACACAATCAATACTAAAAATTTTAAATGCCTATTACGGTCGAAGCTGGATCTTTGTTGCTTAAATAATTCAATCTTGAATTACTAATATATACTATATGTGTACTATATATATATATACTTGCATATATACCATATTGTAGTCTTTTTCACACACAAACTGTGCGCCGAATTATTTTACCGGACTAAATAAATTAGAACTACTCTAGTAATCGCGAATTAAATCGACAAGCAATTTAATAATTTGATGCTACCATCAAGCATCATATATTATAAAGATGTTAATATGTTAAAACTGTTAATAAATTTATTGCGAAGAATATTACTTCAGCCGGGACTTGAACCCGGATCTCTTGTATTCCGTACGAGCGTCCTAAGCCATTAGATCACCGATTATTAATTTATTTTTGATCTTTAATTTTAATTAAATAAAAAACAATGTACACAATTCAATTAATAAACAATTTGTTAATAAGATGCGCAATTTGCAAAGAATTTAATAATTTATATCAATTGGGATGCTTTTTACGCTATTTATTTTATTACAATTATCTAGTATTACTGTATTCTCTCTACTAAAGTGTATGCGTTTACTAATAATAGTAACCATGCTCATTTTTTAAATTTTTTCTTTAAAAAAGTTTAAATAATTTATACGTTTATTAAGTATACATAATTAATAAATTATATGTTTGTATTGTAATATAAAAAAGAAAAAAAAGTATTGGGACTTTGAATAAGTTTTCGCTGATTTTTTGTGAAAAGTAATGCTTTATTTTGAAAAAGTCGTAAAAAACATGTGATTGAAAGTATTGTCCATCGCTAGCCACTATTTTTTCCCATCTTTCTGGCAGCAATTGAATTCCACGTCGGAAAAACGACACGTCTTTTGAGACTATCCAAGAGTCGACCCATTTTTCATCATAAGAATGAAAGTGCTGCTCAGCCAGCCCATGTGCCATCGATTGGAACAGGTGATAATCAGAAGGGGCAATGTTTGGTGAATACGGCGGGTGGGGTAGGACTTCCCATTTAAGCGTTTCTAAGTAGATTTTCACCGGTTGTGCAACATGTGGCCGTGCGTTGTCATGTTGCAAAATCACTTTGTCGTGTCTCTGCTAGTATAGCGGCCGTTTTTTCTTCAATGCTCGGCTCAAACGCATCAATTGTAGTCGATAGCGAGCTCCCGTAATGGTTTTGTTCGGTTTGAGCAGCTCATAATAAATTACACCCAGCTGATCCCACCAAATATAGAGCAGAAGCTTCGAACCATGGATATTCGGCTTTGCCGATGATGTTGATGCATGGCCGAGTTTACCCCACGATCTTTTACGCTTAGGGTTATCGTAGTGTATCCACTTTTCATCGCCAGTCACGATACGATGCAAAAACCCTTTCCTTTTCTGCCGTTGAAGCAGCTGTTCACACGTGAAAAGACGCCGTTCTACGTCTCTCGGCTTCAACTCGTACGGCACCCAATGTCCTTGCTTTTGAATCATTTCTAATAATTTCAAACGTTTCGAAACTGTTGTGTCAACTCCTAATGATTCTGCAAATTCAGCTAGCGTCTGACATGAGTCTTCATGCAGTAATGCCTCCAATTCTTCGTCTTCAAACTTTTTCGGTGCGCCAGAGCGTTCTTTATCTTCAACATCAAAATCATTATTTTTGAAGCGTCTAAACCAATCTCTGCTTGTTGTTTTCGACAGAGCATGGTCGCCGTAAGTCTCAACAAGAATTCTGTGTGCTTCAGCTGCAGATTTTTTTTGAATAAAGTAGTATAGTAAAATTCCCCGCAAATACTCTTTTGTTGACACGAATTCTTATCGATGTGTTCCCATCTTCGATTACACTCACGCAGTTCTGTTAACGCGATCTGTTGGAAAACAGCGAGAACTTATTCAAGGTCCCAATATTTCTTTACATTAGGGGCACCTCTTCGATGATCTTGACCTTGACATAGGTTATGAAGGGAAGAGTATTGATCAATTTTTTCTTATAAATTAATTGGCGGTCTCATATAGTTTTTGAGATATATTTACATAAAATTCATTTTCAAAATTTCATTATTTTCTGTGCTTTATTATAAATATGACACCTTATATATGTTAGAGGTAGGGAACGAAAGTTACGCGTATTCGACTCAGATTCACAAATAGGAAGACGTTTATTTATTCCAGTACAGTTACGAGAGATACCGAAACGAGTTGTACGCGTGAACATTGTATCGAGTAATAACCGAAGGTAATCGAACGAGGGCGTTGCCCGCCGTCCCTTTTACATGCGGATCGCTCTCGTCGGCAGGTCTGCCAACAATATTGTATGATGGATAGTGTACATAAATAAATCTATGTATATGTAGTTGCCTTTCCGAGTTAAACACTGGTAGTTTGTATGAAAATGAATTTATTCGTTAATTTCGTTACCAAGCGTTTCGATCGTCACGTCGGATTCTTATCAATGTATTCGACAACATATCATTGTTCTTCCCGGAACGCTAATTACAAACATATATACTTTAATTATTAAATGTTTAAAAAAGATATATAACAATGAAATTCAATAATACAACACTCTCATACATATTACAAATGATAGTATTTATAATTTAATAACTTACATGATAATGTTGAGATTAGAGAATACGAAATTATCGTGTGAAAAGACGGAACACATCTGAGCACAAATGATAATCCGTCCTTTCACCCTAAAAACAAAGTAAAGAAAAATTGAAGAGAGAGAGAGAAACTCATTAGTCAATAAATAAACATTCATAGTTCTTATTTAACAATTCTGTGTCCGCGTTTACATGTTCAAACTATTTTTCTGTTTCTGAATATGAATCATTTCCGAGATAAGTTTTTTGTCTAACATATTTTCCTCATCAAATATTTTTATATTATTCCAATCAAACTCTTGCGAGTATTCTAATCTGTGTTCTATATTTAGTGAACATTGTTGAGTATTCCAATTGATGTGATTCTTATGTTCGCCTATTCGTGTTTTTAGTGTCCTGCTCGCGTGTCCATCATATGTCGCGTTACAATCCTTACAAAATATTTTATAAACTACATTTGTGTGCAACATCTTTTTTAATTTGTCCTGTTATACCTTAATAATACTATTTAGTTTATTAAAACCTTGATACGCTACCCTGAGATAGTATTATACTTTTTTAAATAATTCTTTATTTTATTAAAAATATTAGGCACGAACGGTATTGTAAAATAATTTTGTCTACTTTCTGTGTTATTAACATTGCTTTTATTTATACTAAAAACACGAATAGGCGAACATAAGAATCACATCAATTGGAATACTCAACAACGTTCAGTAATTATAGAACACAGATTAGAATACTCGCATGAGTTTGATTGGAATAATATAAAAATACTTGATGAGGAAAATATGTTAGACAAAAGACTTATCTCGGAAATTATTCATATTCAGAAACAGAAAAAGAGTTTGAACATGCAAACGGACACAGAATTGTTAAATGAGAACTATGAATGTTTATTTATGGACTAATGAGTATCTCTCTCTCTCTCTTCAATTTTTTTTTACTTTGTTTTTAGGGTGAAAGGACGGATTATCATTTGTGCTCAGATGTGTTCCGTCTTTTCACACGATAATTTCGTATTCTCTAATCTCAACATTATCATGTAAGTTATTAAATTATAAATACTATCATTTGTAATATGTATGAGAGTGTTGTATTATTGAATTTCATTGTTATATATCTTTTTTAAACATTTAATAATTAAAGTATATATGTTTGTAATTAGCGTTCCGGGAAGAACAATGACATGTTGTCGAATTGTATACATTAATAAGGATCCGAAGTGAGGATCGAAACGTTTGGTAACGAAATTAACGAATAAATTCATTTACACACCAACTACCAGTATTTGACTCGGAAAGGCAACTTCATATACATAAATTTATTTAACTGAGTCTAATTATACCATCTATGTACGTAAATAAGTGACTTTCAAAAGGTTTTAGGTGGTCGTCACTATTTCATTCAAAAGTTATTAATAAATAAAGTTTAAAAAATAATGTCTTATTTCTACCAATATACAATATCTGGAGATACGGTAGTGTTTTGGCGCTAAGATAAGCGCAGCATCATGGCGCGAGACACTGCTGTGCTCCTTTAGGAAGTTTTTCTTTGCGAGTTGCGCCGAATCGAAATTATCAGATCTCAATAACAGCTGATCCGAGTTTTATGTACGCTTAATCAACAATAGCTTACACTCAGATTGTATTACACGTGCTTTTATTTTTTTCCTTATTTATCCTACAAACAGAGATATTGCAACGTAAAGTCCGGATCTGTAACTTTTTGGAATAAGATACTCGGGTAAAATAAGAACATTCCCATTATAGTAAAAGTATCCAGCGTGTGTATATACAGAGTGGGGCAATAACTTTGTCCACCCTGAATATCACCGCTATTTTCAGAGATATGAAAATATTGTCATTACAAAAGTTGTAGGGCATCAAGACAACTATAACATATGCTAGTCATAATTTTTCTAGGTAGAGACACTTCGGAAATTTCAAGATCATCTCCACTTTTTTAAATGGCATGCCATACTTTTTTAATCTTAGTGTAATAGCGGGTATTTAGACGATTTCAACGACTTATAATAAAAGGTCATTCGTCATTAAATAAAAAATAAGACAATGATTCTTACGTCAAAAGTATTCAAAGTGATGTCCGTTTGCATTAATGCAACACTGCAATCGTTCAATTCCAGAAGCACGTACACTTCTTAACACTTCCGGACTGATTGTCGCACATGCTGCATTAATTCGTTTCATATTCGCTTCATATTTTCCGGTGTGGTTGGCACTTCCTGATATACAATGTTCTTTAATGTTCCACATAAAAAAAAGTCGAGTGGTGTTATGTCAGGTGAACGAGCTGGCCACGAAATCGGCCCACCGCGTCCTATCCACCGATTTGGGAAGGTTTCATTGAGTGTAGCTCTTACTCTACGTCCATAATGTGCAGGGCATCCATCGTGTTGATACCACATTACTCGACGAATATTCAATTGTACATCTTCTAATAAAATTCCGAGATCGTTGCGTATAAAGTTATTATATTTTATGCTATTAAGTGTTCCATTGATGAAATACGGTCCGATTAATTTGTCGCCTATGATGCCGCACCATACATTTAACGACCATTGCCGACGATCAACTTCTCTTAACCAGTGCGGATTCTCATCCGACCAATAATGCATATTATGCAAGTTTGCAAGACCATTATAGTAAAGCTTGCTTCATTGGTGAATAATATTAATGAAAAAAAAATCATTGTTAATGTGCATTTGATGCTGCACCCACTGACAAAAGGTAATACGATTTTCAAAATCCGTACCATGTAAATCTTGATGAAGGTTAATACGATACGGATGGGATTTATATTTAGCAAGAATTCGTAATATATGCTCCTTTTATTAATGCCTGACTCACGTTCTATCTGTCTTGAACTAATTTGAGGATTATTATTCACTGCTGCAAACACGTTGACTTCGTTGTCTTCATGACTCTTTTTCGACGTTTAATTTTTTGTGTGGTTAAGCTTCCGGTTTCTCTTAATTTTTTATAAATTCGTTGAAACATACGATGTGAGGGATGCATACGATCTGGGTACCGTTCAATGTACAATACTTGCGCCCTTATTGAATTTTGCTGAGCTTCTCCCTAAATGAGGAGCATATCTACTTGTTCAGCAAATGAAAACTTTATTTTCACATTAACTTGTAACCAAAATCACAGACGAGCCAAACTACATGAAGTGATTACCTTCTGAAAGTTCTACTGATACTAAACTTAGAATAATGTTTGTTTCAGCTCCAAGTTTCACAAATCCCTCTAGACTTATAGAATTCATAGTAACAAATGTAAATATTTACATTTTTTACTGTAAAATAGCGAATACAAGGATATTGTATACCAGGAAGTGCCTACCCCATCGGAAAATATGAAGCAACGAATTAATGCAGCATGTGCGACAATCAGTCCGGAAGTGTTAAGAAGTGTACGTGCTTCTGGAATTGAACGATTGCAGTGTTGCATTAATGCAAACGGACATCACTTTAAACACTTTTGACGTAAGAATCATTGTCTTATTTTTTATTTAATGACGAATGACCTTTTATTATAAGTCGTTGAAATCGTCTAAATACCCGCTATTACACTAAGATTAAAAAAGTATGGCATGCCATTTAAAAAAGTGGAGATGACCTTGAAATTTCGGGTGGCACCCAGTTGGACACGGCTCAATTGGACACGAGCCACTCAGCGCTTGAGACTACAAAGCTCCTAAGCACCGGTCGCTGTGATTGGTGATGTCCAATCGAGACGTGGTCAATCGGGATCACCCTGAAATTTCCGAAGTGCCTCCACCTAAAAAAATTATGACTAGCATATGTTATAGTTCTCTTGATGCCCTACAACTTTTGTAATGACAATATTTTCATATCCCTGAAAATAGCGGTGATATTCAGGGTGGACAAAGTTATGCCCCACCCTGTATATATGTAATTAGATTACACAGTCATGTAAGTTACGAAAATTGTGCAAGCTATTATGTTTAAATTTAAGATAAATAAACTTGGATTTGTAAGATATGCGTTACGAAAAAGAAAAAAGAACAGTAAACATTATTTTTATTTGATGTAAAAAAAATTCCACACACACACATGCACACACACAAATCAAGTTTATTATTACATTAAAATTGCAATTACTTATTATTATTTATTTTTATTAACTATTAAAATTTTTGAATCGTTTTTATAGTTTTTCTTATTTGATCTAGCAGCGCCAAGTGTTTACATCTTTAATTATTTGTGATTACATTTAAATGGACTAGGTAACGCAAATTTGTCATAACGTTTTAAAGTAGAACTAAATAACTACTATTTTCATTGAAAGAGAAAATGTTTTTTAATTGCGATATGAAAATTTCATATAAGAAGAATTAAAGCCATTTGGATCGGAATAGGAAGATCCTTCAATAAGAACACAAACATATATATACTTAGTTTCCATTGTACAAAAGTTAAAGATAATATCACATGGATTATATTCTTTATTTAGATTGGTTTGATTGGTATGGGATTTAACTTGGCGCCAGAGTTGTTGATATCAAATCTTTTGTACGAATGATACATAAAATTTTGTGGAACTTAACATGGCGCCAGTTGTCGACATCAAATATTTTATACGAATGATACATATCATTAGAGTTAAGTAAATAACAAAGACAGTACTTAGGCTTTACTTGTTTTGTATACTAAAAAGAGACATCATTTTTCAAACTTTTCTTCTTAATAACTTTTTAATGAATAAAGAGCGATTTAATGAATAATGGCTAAAACCTGTTGGCGGTCACTCAATGTCATGACCTTTGCAATATATGTCAGGGTCAAGGAGCTGTCACCCCTAAAGTGAAGTAATTAATGTAAAGAAATACAATATACAGGGTGTTCCAGTAACTCTGTTACAAGGTAATATCTCCGTTACTGGTAATAATACGCGAAAATGCCTAAGAAATTGTTTGGTTCGAAGGGATACACATTATGATGGGAATTATTTCTTTCTCAAGGTCATATTTTGAGAGCCTTTAAGGTCATCGATATTCTTTTAGGAGTACATATTTTTATCATTATAGCATAATAGCTGAGGTCAAGACGAATCCAATGGCTTATAATACCATGAGCTTCACGTGACCTTGAGTATGAAAAATTCAAAAATTTTGAGGAATGGGTGCGAATAATAAAACAAGTACAATTGAAAGTTTGGCATAGAAAAATTTATTGTAATGAGTGTTCAAAATTGTTTCCATGGACTTCTAAACATTTGTTAATTCGAGTATTAAACGAACGTCACACATCTGCGAACATTTGTGGTGTTACAGCAGCACAAGCTTGTCTTTTTTTTCATGTCGTCACGTGTCGTAGACTTTGTCGAAAAAACTTTCTCTTTGATAAAGCCCCATAGAAAGAAATCTAGGAGATTAATATCAGGAAAACGTAGCGGCCAAGGAGTCAGACTTCCTCTTCCTATCCATTTATTTGGATATAAAATATTTAATGTATTGCAAGAAGAACGAGCGTAATGTGGCGGTGCACCGTCTTGTTGAAGCCACATTACTGGTCTCCAGTAAATCCTAGGTGGATGCAAATTGTGCAGTTTCAACATCGTTGGTCGTTGAATGTATAGTGTGGTATTTTGGGTGACTATCTAATTGGACCACATTTTTTTGACACGACTGTTAATGGCAATACGTACAAAAATTTCTTGCTTAATACACTTCTGTCATTACTAGAAAATGTTCCCCTATCCTTAGGTCTGGTTATGTGGTTTCAACAACAAGGTGCACCGCCACGTTATGCTCGTTCTTCTCGCAATGCATTAAATATTTTATATCCAAATAAATGGATAGGAAGAGGAAGTCTAACTCCTTGACCGCCACGTTCTCCTGATTATTAATCTTCTAGATTTCTTTCTATAAGGCTTTATTAAAGAGAAAATTTTTTTGACAAAGCCTACGACACGTGACGACATGAAAGAAAGAATCCGACAAGCTTGTGCTGCTACAACACCCCAAATGTTCGCAGATGTACGACGTTCGTTTAATACTGGAATTAACAAATGTTTAGAAGTCAATGGAAACAATTTTGAACACTTATTACAATAAATTTTCCTACGCCAAACTTTCAATTGTACTTATTTCATTATTCGCACCCATTCCTCAAAATTTCTGAATTTTTCATACTCAAGGTCACGTGAAGGTCATAGTATTGTTGTGCCCGATGCACGAGATTACACTCGGATAGTAACGCACACTCCCAAGCCACGGAAATAAAGAGACTCAAGGATTAAAGGATAGGAAATAAGAAGTCGTTTATTCAATAACGTCGGCACCACGAGATCGTCAGTACAGAAGAAGCGTATCGATAATATGCGTAATCGGCGGAGAAGCACGTCCGTACGTCTTGACTGCTCTCCGAAGATCTGACAGCTGTTTACCATCAACAACGTCGTCTTGACAACGCGACACCACGAGTGTCAGTACAGCACGGCATGCAACGGAGCATGGGTGTAACACTGCCCCCCTTCTGAAAAAAATTGTTGTCCCGACAATTCTCTGGCTCCAAAGTTTATGAAGAGTCTTCTCCAAGGAATCCTGGGCTCCCGACCAATTTCTGCTCCCTTTCTGCGCTGCTGCGTCAGTTTTGTTAGAGTTTGGTCTTTCTGGGACCCGTTCCCCGGACTGAAGGTTTCTCCTCCTTCTGGGCAAGACCCCTTTTCAGTCTCTCCTCCGGAGTTATCCAGTCTCCCAGAGAAACATGCTTGGGCATCCCCCCAACTTCACGAAGGAGGTGTACTTCCTCTTGACTCTTCTCTTAAGCCTTGCATGCTTGTCACTTCGTTTTTCGGACTGGGAGGAGAATTATGAAAAGTTTTCCTACCTCCCTATTCTCAGTCCCCGCCTCGACATTTGCCCTCCGTCCTGTGGAAAAACTGTGGTTCAAAAACCACAGGAGAGGCAGTCTTCTTAACAAAAAAATGTTCGAGATATATTTCTTCAATTTTCTTGAAGAAATTATAGATGAAGGCCTATCTCTCTCTTCAATTCTTCTGCCGTTTCAAATCTCTGCCGTCTTATTCAGTATGCGCCGTGTACGCCGGGTGTTATGTTCTCAATGCTGAAGACTGCCATATCCGCCGATATTTTATTTATCGTGCGCCATGCACGCCAGATGTTATATGCACGAAGCCGAAGACCATAATCTGAAACTTAACAAGAAGATCTTAGTATCACACATTTTTGTTTCCGTAAGGAATACATTAATACAGGTCTCTGAATAATCACTCATCTATTATTTTTTTTTTTAGTTACTCCGTTTCTTCTTGTCTATCACAATAAGGTGCTAACCTATCCGTATGTACAATTTTATTTTTGCACTTATTTGACTTGCGAATACAATACACGATGTCACTGAGTTTCTTTAGCACATAATATGGTCCTTCCCAGCTGCTTTGCAATTTTGGAGCTTTACCTTTAACTCTTCGAGGATTATATAACCAAACCTTCTGCCCTACCTCAAAATGAATTCGTCTGGTTTTCTGATCGTACCAGGTTTTACTGTGAGAAGATTTTATATCAACACGATTCCTAACTTGATCATGAATTCCCTCTAATTTCCTTTTGACCTTGCCTAAATAGCTATCCACTGACTGTTCTTCCGGTATAGGAGGATTTCTTCGAAGCAAATCTATAGGAAGTCTAAGATCCTGAGCGAAATACAACTTTGCCGGTGTTACACCGGTAGTTTCATGTTTTGAAGATCTATACGCCAATAAATACATTGGAATCCAACGATCCCAATCCCTTTGATTCTCAGTCACAAATTTGGCTAAATAATTTAGAATTGTTTGATGTTGGCGTTCCACTTGACCATCCGACTGAGGATGTAGAGCAGTCGTTCTCGTCTTTTTGATTCCAAGCAGTCGCGATAATTTTTGAAAAATCTTGGACTCAAAATTTCTTCCCTGGTCTGTATGAACTTCTAAAGGAACGCCATGCCTTGAGATGACTTGATTTAAAAAGGTTTTTGCAATAGTTTTTGCTCGAATATTTTTCAGAGGAAAAGCTACCCATTTTGTGAAACAGTCAACTACGACCAATAAATACTTATTTCCTGTAAGAGTTGTCGGGAGCGGACCAAGCACGTCCATTTGAACTCTCTCAAACGGAGTTCCAACGTTATAAATTTGAAACGGAGATTTTCCTTTTCCCGTCGGACCACTCCTAGCGACGCAAATATTACAAGACCTACACCAACTTTCAACGTCTTGTTTACAGGACGCCCAATAGAACCTTTTTCGAATTTTTTCTAAGGTCTTATTGATCCCAAAATGTCCTCCCGACGGAGAATCATATGCCTGTTTCAAAATCTGTTGAATCCGTCCCTTAGGAACAACTAATTGAGCAATGGAATCCCTCAGGTTTGGTGCCTCCCATCTTTTGTAGAATACACCATTCCTAAGCTCTAAAGAATCCCAATAGGACCAGTAAATCTTAGCAGAAGCGTCTCTGGATGCAATCTCCTGCCAAGAAGGATCCCAGTCCCCTTCTCTTGGAGAATAATTGCAATACTAGGATCCTCTAATTGTTCCTGTCGCCAGGTTTCACAATTGTCCTCAGCCAAGACAATCCGAGTAACAGAATTTTCTAATTTTATAGCCTCTTTGATCTCAGTCCTTGCGCAATACTGACATTCAGTACCCGCATAGGGTCGTCTGGATAAAGCATCTGCATTCCCGTGAAGAATTCCTTTCCGATAAATGACCTGAAAGTCATATTGTTGAAGCCTTTCTGACCATCGTGCTAACTGGCCTTCCAAATCTTTGAAAGACATCATTTCAGCGACGCATGGTCCGTCCGCATCACAACTCCCTACCATATAAATAATGGTGGAATGATTTAATCGCTTCAACAATGGCCAAAAGTTCTCGCCGCGTCATACAGTAATTTCTTTCCGTTTTACTAAGGACGCGACTATAGTATCACCTTCTCCCCTCCGTTTTGATGTTGCGACAAAACTGCCCCTATTCCATATCTTGACGCATCAGTGTCTAGAATAAATTTACCTTCTCCTCGTGGAAAAGATAAGATTGGAGAAGAACTAAGTGCTCCCCGTAATTCATTAAATGAATTGTTGCATAGAGAGCTCTCTAAATGTCGTGCACGACTTGTGATGGACGTCGGACGAACCAATACGGACACACGTATTGACACACATTAACACGCATTATTGCGTATATTCAGAAATCCATCTCAGCTCGTAAAGGGACAGAAAAACTGCGGCATCGATAGAAGATTCATTAGGCATCGTGACCCTTTTTTTTGTCGCGTCTCTCCGTCTCCGCATTGTCGTCGTTTTGTCGCCGCTTTGACGCCGCTATGTCTGCGCGGCTTCGTCACAATTACGTTCGGAAAATTCAACTAATCAGGACCTGGAAGAGAAGGCTGTGCGGTGATCAGGACCTCAGTTTTATTCCATTCGACCGGCGATCGTACGACTGTTCACATCTCATGAAGTGCGCAGTTTTTCGTTTTCATTTCAAGCGATTTCAAACGTGTGTGTGTTAATCGTGTTTCAAGACAAGAGTCCCTAAGCGTTATCACGATATCGTCCGACCATCGACTCAGGGTATACGCGAGTACCCCCAGGCGTTGTCATTAAACGACTCAGGGCATTACGTTGCCCCTAGGCGTACGTCGTGATATACAGTGGCTTAACTGAACAGAAAACGCGAAGTTGTCTACTGATTTTGTGTTATATAAAAATGTATAAGTTGTAAACACTGTAATAAACTCTGTGAAGCGAAAAGACAGTGCGGATATTAATGATATCCAACTGAAGACAAAACATGAATCATCACACTGTTTATCCCAAACAAATCTCGCTTGAATTTCAGTTAACTTATAAAGCGGTTTTGCAAGCGAAGAAAATCCTTTAACAAACTTTCGGTAGTAAGAACATAGACCTAAAAAGCTTCGAAGATTTTTGTTTCGTGGGATTGGCCAATTGATTATGGCAGCAATTTTTTCTTCATCTGTATAAATTCCCTCAGACGAAATAATATGCCCCAAATATATTTTACCTTTCGTCCAAAAAGAACACATTTTTTGGATTGATTTTTAGATTTACTTCTCGCATTCGTAAGAATACCTTTTTTAAATTTCCTATCATTTCTTCGAAACTTTCATTTAAAATAATCACATCATCAAGATAAACTAGACAAATTTTTGAAAGTAATTCCTGAAGAATCTGTTCCGTTACTCGCTCGAAAGTCGCCGGAGCATTACACAAACCAAATGGTATTACCTTAAACTGCCATAACCCATTTCCGATCAAAAATGCTGTTTTCTCTTTATCTTCCGGTCGAATTTTAACCTGCCAGCAGGGTTGGGTAAGTTAATTTTTTCTTTTAACTAAGTTAAGTTAAAGTTAACAACCTTGAAAATTTAACTTAGTTAATATACAAGTTAATGTATAATGAAATTAATTGAATTAAAAGTTAAGTTAATAAAAAAAAGTAATTGAAAAATTAAAAGTTAAATTTCTTCGTATTTTATGATTTCAGAGTCTTACAAATAACGGAAATGACAAACATATACTTCATTTAGAATATACTCTATATTTCATTTAAACTTTTTGTTTATATAA